>NW_015114086.1:8886-13614 GCF_001443285.1 Poecilia latipinna | reverse complement strand
GTATTAAAGGCTAAAAATAATCATTTTTCTCAACAATGTCCAAAGTTTCGGCCATCATTTCAGAATCTAACCCTGTTTTAAAGTGGTAACCTGCCTGCCGTGTCGGCCGAGCTTCATGATGATGTTCGTTCACTAACGTTCTGACGCTAAAATGAACCAGAATCCTTTTTCGGTTTTTATTTTTGACATCACCACTTTCCCAGAAGCTGCGTTGGAAGCATTTCTTTACTGCGAAGAAAAGGTTAAATTACATGATCTAAATCACAGTATGATTTGAATCAGAGTGTTTAATCTAAAGATGGAACAGGAGTAACGTTTTTGTATTTTTAGTGGAAATCGTTTCCCTTCAGAGGGTCCCTGAACGACACCTCCTGAGCTGTCACTGGAAGGCTGCGGTGGCCTAGAAAACGGAGCGGCGCTCGGAGCGGTCCCTGGAGAGCGCCTCTCTTCCTTCTTTTAACTGCTCCTGACAGTTTTTGTCTCGAACAGTTTTTGTCTCGAACAGTTTTTGTGTGCGTGTGTGTGCGCAGACAAGAGGTGAGATGAATCTGCCTAAATTAGGGAAAACACAAGTGACTTCAGTTGAGCGTATTTAACCAGGAAAAGAAAAAAAAAAGAAAATAAGCAAACCAGTTACAGTAGGCTGAATCTGAATATTGGTATCCTCCTCTGAGCTTTTACTTTGGATTTAAATGCTGCATGTGAGAGGCTAACCCCTCTGAATGTCCTCAAGATGCTTTCCAAGCAGTTTGACACTCATGGTGGACGCCTCTGTTGGACCTGTTCTGATTCTACATGCTTTGGGCGGATCAGAATGAAAACGTTCAGCATTGTTTCAGTTCACAGATTACTGAAATCCCAGAAAACGATGTCTGAAATCCATAAAACATATGTGCCTTTCGCCAATGTAGCATAATCACAAGCTAAAGAATAATAAAAAAATACTACATTTTTTAACTGAATTCATCTATTCAGTTTTGAAAAAAGTCACGTTAAAACTGCAATATATAATTTTTTAAAAATTGTTTTATACATATTTGTTAAAACTGTCACATCATGATAATTTAATATGAGACAGTCTGTGAAAAGATCAATTTCCTCCACCTTCTCTTTGAGCTACTGTTCCTGTCTAAAGAAAGTGAAGCGGTGACCTTTCAACTCTTTTGAATGGACAAAATCAGAGATTTAAAAAGAACAACAAAATATCGACAAAGCTTAAAAACCTGCAACTATCTACCTAACTTCCCTAAAAAAAAAAATGAAAAGAATTGTCCCACTTCTAGGAAAAACTGTGGAAGAGACAGCAGAGAAAAGTGCATAAGAGAACCCCCCACAATTATACTCAAGTAATAGTACAAAATCTGGTTAAAAGATACTGAGAAACTGATCAGAACATCTGATTTAATGTTTAAAAATTACAAAAATACAAGTGTATGTCCTAATTCTGATATTTTAAAATGCAAATAAACATGAATACAAAATAAAATCTTCCAAATCATAAAAGGTTTGTTTTTCTGATGGAGACAAAGACTTACTTCGACTGAAACTATACCTGTGTCTGTATCTCGTACATGTCAGGAACCAGGGTTTTGTTTTGTTTGTTTTATCTTTTCTTCATTCAGTGAAGTTACTCACAGTGGGTAGAATATTGAGAATTTTCACTCCTGTAAGTGCAGCGATATGCTATGAAAATATTACTCAAGTAGAAGTGAAAAGTACTGTGTAGTAAATCAACTCTTAAAAGTATTTTTTTTTCCAGTACTACCCACCTCTGCTGGAGATAACGTCACCCAGTTAATAAAACTACTCAAATTAAAGGTTTGAGTTTTATTTAAAAAAAAAACCATGAAAAAAAGGAAAAGGAAAAAGTGAGATTATGCTGCCGCCATAAATCCTGTAATGTTTTTTGGACGATTCTGTACTCATCTCTCTACCAGGTTTGGCAACAGATGCGTGTAAAGAGCCTGACCTGTATTGTGATTTTAAAACTTTTGCTGCTTTCAGAGCTGCCCGGTTTGAACGTGTGATGTACCAGCTGCACCATGGAAGTGGTTGCCACGGCAACCACGGGCTCAGGAGGACGGCTGATCCCTGCCGAGCATCAAGTGACTGAGTCATTCGGATAAACCTTCAGATGATTCTGCAGATTCGCAGCCATTCAGAATCAAAATGTGACGGGCAAACACGCCACGCGTGTACCCGCGATCAGCTGCATCGTCTCGTTTCTTTTCTTTCCATGTAACAACCCGGGTGAGCGCACACACTGCTGCTCATGCAGCGAGCCGAATCAGAACAGAGAGAGAGAGAGAGAGGGAGAGAGAGCGAGCGAGGTGTGTGCGTGTGTGTGTGGCGTGGGGTGAGGGGGGTTCCCCCGAAAGCTTACCTGGACGTACAGAGGTTTTCTGAAGACCCCCCATGGAAACGGACCTTTGGCCATGGCGAAGGCAAGGGCATCTCACATCTGCTGCGGTCTGAATCAGTTTGCCAACTCAATCATGCATCCGCATCAGGCGGCATCGTGCGGGCCAGCCGTGGAAAACATCCCGAGATATAGCATGATCGATCCTGGCGGCAGTGCCGGGGATGAGAGCCAGGACGCGGCGAGGAGGAGGCAGACTGAGCCGCGCCGCCGACTGCAGCCCAGGCTCCCTCATGTGGGGCCATGATCTCTGCTGGGGGGCGGGGGGGAGATGTAGGGGGGCGTTTTAGACCAATTACAGAGCGAGGACAGCTACCTGTTAGAAAGCTGGTGGTTTTCATGGGGTAATTGCTGCCGTTTGGCTTTTATCTGTCAGATTTATGTGATTGTTTTCAAGACACTCAGATGAAATGAAGTATAAGAATAATATTTAGTGAGACCCTTTCTGGTCTAATTATTAGTGTTTGGCAGTGGCTGTCCTTGCATGAATGGTTTCCAGGGCGAGTCTTTTTCGGCCACCATCTAAAACAGCGTTTCTCAACCCTGGTCCCACCTCCCTGTGCCATGTTCGGCTTTAACCTTCTGACCCACATGCAAAATCAACAAGCCTGAGTAAAGGTAAGGATTTTATTTTCTTAAAGACAACAGGCAATTCTTCTTAATCCTTCTGGGGGCGGTTGTGTCGTGCAATCGGAGGTGCCTGGAATGAGAGCGGGGTTACTGGTGGCCCAAAATTAGATGATCACCGATGCAATATGAAATGGCTTACTTTAGAATAGTTCTGGTTGAGGCATGGGGGAATGTGCCAAGGTCCAGTGTGGAAAATGGTTCACAGAGGTTCCTGAGAAGAGTGAGGATGGTGATGACTGGGAGCCACCAAATTGATGGAGAGGTGTGGAGGGAGCAGCGGGCAGACAGACTTGGAGGTAAAATCCTCAGGAGGAGAAAACAATGGAACTTGATCCAGTTGAAAATCCAGAGACTGACCTAAAGGCAGGCAAACACAGGGACTATGAAACCACTGGTAAAATACTGAAGAGACGGATCAAAACAACTAGTAATGTAAACCACAAGAAATGGCTAGAGAGACTACCAGTGCACGTTAATCATCCAGCACTGAGTGAAGGTTCTGCTGCTCCTTTATCCCCAACACTGATGAGGCAGATGAGATCCACCTGTGTAGGCTGCCCAGGTTCTTCACCAAGATCTTTGCTGGAACAGATCCATCACTCACACTCACACACACACACACAGGAACCCTGACACCCTGTCCTGCATGTTTTAGGTATTTCCCTTCTGCCACACACCTGAATTGTATCTCTGGGTGATTAACAGGCTTGGTGGTCATGCAGTCATTTGAATCAGCTGTTCTGGAATAGAGGCACATCTAAAACATGCAGAGCAGGAGGGGCAGTGAGGACCAGGGTTGAGAAACACTGATCTAAACACAAGGCCACACATCGAAAAAATCAGCAATGTGAGGACTCCACACACTGCATGAAAAGTGGGATTCTTGACAGCTATTGACACCTAGTTCTGCCGTGCGCATGGAGATTGAGGGCTATCGGCAAGAGGTTTTTGTCAGAGTGGAAAATTGTAGAGCACTGCCAAGAATGGTCAAAAATGCTGTGTGTCCGTGTTCCCCGATCCCCCCCTGTCCCCCCTAACCCCCCACCTTTGGGCCTAGCAGAGGTTTTCGTATTTAAATGAAGTTGCTGAGAGCCATGTAAATGCAAATCAACTGTTGAGCACCGGCCTTTTGACTCTCATTCCTGTTGTAGCTAAAGCTAAAGCTCTGTTTCGGAGTAACCGCGTTTCCCCCGGCCCCCTTGGCCCTGTTGCAGAGTCCCGCCTCCGGGGGGGGGGGGGGGGGGTGTAGCGCCCCGCCTCCAGGAGCTACGTGCTGTGCTTCGTTACATGCGACCTAACGCGAGTTGTTGTTTTTCTGATACAAAAGAAGAAGAGAGAGCTGAGCTATTTTATAATAGCCTGATTGCGATTTTTCTGAGACTAAAAGAAAATGTGACAGTGGGAGGAAAGCTGCGATGTGGTGAGGAGGAGCTGATCTCCGCCTTGCAGCGGCAGGAAAGCAGGTGGCTCAGGTGGCTCAGACGGTTCAGGTAAGCTAACGATGATTTTTGTATTAAACTACGATAAAACTTGTAATAGTGCCGAATATACATGAGCTAATGTCAGTCAGGGTGTTGCACTCGGATTGAACAGCCAGATGCAGGGAGTTTCAAACGGGTGCAGTTTAACCTCGACCTTTCTTTCCATCGACACCGTGAAAACTGTAGTATAAAACAAAA
>NW_015114086.1:0-6358 GCF_001443285.1 Poecilia latipinna | reverse complement strand
GCCTAGCAGAGGTTTTCGTATTTAAATGAAGTTGCTGAGAGCCATGTAAATGCAAATCAACTGTTGAGCACCGGCCTTTTGACTCTCATTCCTGTTGTAGCTAAAGCTAAAGCTCTGTTTCGGAGTAACCGCGTTTCCACCGGCCCACTTGGCCCTGTTGCAGAGTACCGCCTCCTGGTGGCGGGGGGGTGTAGCGCCCCGCCTCCAGGAGCTACGTGCTGTGCTTCGTTACATGCGACCTAACGCGAGTTGTTGTTTTTCTGATACAAAAGAAGAAGAGAGAGCTGAGCTATTTTTTTATAGCCTGATTGCGATTTTTCTGAGACTAAAAGAAAATGTGACAGTGGGAGGAAAGCTGCGATGTGGTGAGGAGGAGCTGATCTCCGCCTTGCAGCGGCAGGAAAGCAGGTGGCTCAGACGGTTCAGGTAAGCTAACGATGATTTTTGTATTAAACTACGATAAAACTTGTAATAGTGCCGAATATACATGAGCTAATGTCAGTCAGGGTGTTGCACTCGGATTGAACAGCCAGATGCAGGGAGTTTCAAACGGGTGCAGTTTAACCTCGACCTTTCTTTCCATCGACACCGTGAAAACTGTAGTATAAAACAAAAGGATACAGAACCGTTGGACATGCTCAGCTCTTTAGAGACATGCTCGGACGTGTTCGGACTTATCCGCTCCCCTCGTCTCGACCTCTCTGTCAGGGCGGAGCGGCTCGTTAAGCCGAGAGAGAACCACCGTTTCCCGCTGGTTATCGGCAACGAGTTAAAAGCAAAAATAAGACAATATCTAGTGTTAATGATTGCTAATTTTATTATTATTGTTATTATTAATTACAAAAACATTTATTTAAAGTTGGTGCTGAAAGTTATGCAGGACTAAGTTAATGTTTAAGTTAAGTTTTACTTATAAATTAAATTATATGTGTCATTTTATTTTATTAAGTGCTATATTTCTTTTTTAGGAACATAAAATTACTCTGAACATTTGAAATTACTGGGTAATTACAAGTTATTTGCAGTGGAGATGGCTATAAGATTGAATTCAGTCATTCATAAAGTTTGATTTGTGATTTTGTCTTTTCTGATCGATTTTGTAATTTTACATCCAGGATCTTCAGGAGAATTAAGCGAAACCCAAACTCCTTGTTCTTAACGAAGACCTTCTGTATGGCCAAGAACATGAGTCTGCTCCCTGAAGGTATTGAAGCCAAGAAGAAATGTTCTCTAACATGTTTTCATGCTTTTTAGTTACTGCAACCTTTTAACACTAGCTTATGTTTGATCCAGAAGATGATGTAGCCGTATATATATACTGCTCAAAAAAATAAAGGGAACATTTCACTTTAATTTTGTGTGTGGTTCCAAATCCAGGCCTCCATTGGTTAATAAATTTGATTTCCATTGATGATTTTTGTGTCATTTTGTTGTCAGCACATTCAACTTTGTACAGAACAAAATATTCAATGAGAATATTTCATTCATTCAGATCTAGGATGTGTTATTTGAGTGTTCCCTTTATTTTTTTGAGCAGTGTATATATATATATATATATATATATATATATATATATATTTATTTTTTTTTTTTTTTTGCCAAAGTTAAAGTCATTTATTGAAAATGTGAGTGTGGTTCACTGATTAGTTTTTATTTGTATTGGAATTAAAATTGTGAACCAAGACTTGTCCTGACTGATGTTTGTCATTGAACCATTGTTGTTTTTGTTGTTTTTATTAACACAGCCATATCAACTGGTTCCATCATGAAACAACATTCAGTTATTTTGATTAGAAAACACATCCGTTTCTCATTATTCTGGTTTGACTAGCAGAGCAAACCGTTGTGTGAGCTTCTTTGAAATCACAAAGCTTCCTGCTATATTACACTGGAGTTCAGCAAGCCTTGGCATCAAATCTTTAAAAATTGAAAAATAAAATAAATTAATATTTTCCACAGAAAACCTAAACTTGTAACACAGCAAAATGGAAATAAAAAATAGTACAGAAGAGCAAAACACAAGCAGCAAGCAGCAGTAGATAAATAACATGCATCATCTGTGACTTTCAATAACCTTTCAGTGTAGTTCAAAAGGCAATTTCAAAATGTTCATTTTTTAAGAACTTTAAAAACCATGTGCAATTTTCCTTCACCACAATTATTCACAATTATGAACTATTTTGTGTGTTAGTCACATAAAATTATTATAAAATACATTGAAAGTTGTGCCTTTGACAGGGCTAAATGTGACCAAGGGTGTGAATATTTTACAAATAGTTCTGTTATTAATAATTTATTCTTCACATTTCTCTTTTTTTCTTATGTCTTCAATAATGGCTTATCAGCAGCTTTAATCACAATCCACAGATGGTAAAGTGATTAACGCTACTGACACACATACTGCTATAGCAGTATGTCAATAGATGCCGTCACATGTTTGTGTGAATAAAGTGGTGTAGTGCAGTAGATGTGGGAAGATGCTTTGCAAATCACTCATCAGACAATCCTCCAAACATTCCTCTTTCACTTCAGGTAAGTCTCTGGGAGAGAATTACCTGGGCTCATATAAGAAGCCGACCAATCAGAAAGTTCCCTTAACATTCATACCCACCCAGAAACCTTTTCCCCAAAGGATGGAGCACACTGTGCATCTGAGATTTTCCTCTTCAGGATCAAATTTTGAAGTAAGTTTTCACACTTAATTCTTCAGAGTTGAATGCTAATGTTTATTATCAATCAAAATAATATTTTGGCATTATTTAAATACTTTTTATAGCTACTTATCTAAATTTTCTTTTTCTACAATTAGTGCTCTAAATAGGAACCTAAAATAATTTTGGAAAATATTTTTTCTTTCTCCATTTATTGCCTAACAAAAGCATGTATAGAGCTAGTAGCACATAACATCTAAACCAAACTGAGAGCATTAAGTTAATTTCAGGTTTTCTGATTTAGTAACCTGCAATTAAATATAAACCTAATTAACTTAATTCAGAATTTGTTATTTAGACTTTAAGTAACAGTACAGGTTAAGAGAAGTTGGAAAACCTGAGAAGCATCAGAAAACCTGGCTAAATCTGGCTTTTTGTTTAGCGGCTGTTTGCGAGCTGAAATGGGCAGAAAAACAGTTTTTTGTTTTTAAAAAAGCTGTTTGGCTCTAGTGATCTTTATTAATTTGCAGCATGACAGGAAGAAATGCAGTAAATGCTCAAGGAATTGGATCTGGGACAGCTGGGTTGAGAACTTGCTCTTCCACTGAATCACTTGGTACATAGAAAAAAGATAGTTGTTATTTTATTTTATTTTATTTTTACATGGAATTGATATCAAAGTCCAAAAAGGAAATGAGTAATCTTTGCATTTATGCTCTAACTTATGTCTTGATCCAGAAACCAGTTACTGTTTTAGCTTTGTGGTTCACTGTTTTCTGTCAAAACCAGAAGCGGAAACTGAAATAAATCAATAAATAAATCTTGAGAAACTTAAGATAAAGGATTACACTCATACCTTTATGTATCCATAATGAAGCTGTGATCTGATGAGCTCCTTGGCTGCATACATCTATGTTTTGAACATCAGTCTCAACATGTCTCCTGTTGTTTGGTTTCAGGGAAGGGTTAGGGTTGGTTCTTTTTGGTTGGTTCCTTTTGGTTGGTTCTTTCCATCCCCCCAAAGATTGATTTGTGTCACTTCCATATATGATGCTAAATCTGATACGTATCCTGTTTTCAAGTTTATAAAGCGTCTGCGATCACAACGGACATGTCATACTTTATCTGACTTTTATGTCATCGAGGTGAGACATTTATTATAATTCTGCACCAGAAGAAGCCCGACACAGTAAATCCAGGCATAAACTTTGACAAGCTGTGCTGAAACACTTTCATTTATTAGTAGAATGAACCAAACATGCAAAAAAAAATTGGATTTCAGCAAAAAGAAAAATCAGAATGGAGCATCAAGACCTATAGTGTGGAGAGTTTTCACTAGAGATCCTCAAATGGACATAAGATTCTTTAAAAAATGAACTACCTCCTTAATTTTGTGCTGAATCATTAACTTTAGGTAACTTGCGCATCAACATCTGCCTGTACTATGAATGTTTTCCTGCACTGCCTTTGATGCTATGATGTGCACGACACAGTGGGACACACACCACATGAATGGACATACAAACAAAACAAAGAAGAAACGGTTCTCGTGGTGTCCTCCAGACCAGCTCCCCTGGTCACTAAAACATATTCATACACATGACAACAGCAGAGACATCTATGTATTTTCCACAGGTGGTAGGACTAGGACTTGTTCAGGACATTCAAAGTGTACAGAGTGAAAAAAAACGGTGAGAGAACAGTTAGTTGTGGTTCTCCTGGCTCTGGTAAGACAGAACCTTTTGATCTCACAAACTGTGGTCTGTTTGTCAGATGATACTTAATCCAGGCGATTGTTGAGGCCTCCGGCTGAGACTTTTTGGAGTTTCTGACAAAGCAAATCAGGCTGAGTGGTGCTAAATGTTCTGGAGAAATCAATGAACACAATCCTCACTGTGCTGCCTGCTTTGTATGATGAGGTCTTCAGCTGTAGCTCCATGAAATAGCCAAGCTGCAGCAGGTGCTGACAGGTCAGGTGGGCCAGGAGGCCGATAGTTTTCCAGTCAGGCTGAGGCAGAAGAGGCGCTTCAGAACCCCACGTAGCAGGACTGTAACAGTTCTGCAGGACCCTGAAACTGACACCATCTGGACCTGCAGCCTGGTCCTGGTTCAGTCACACCAGCTGCCTCTTCATCTGACTGCAGCGGTAGAGAATGAGCGAGGTAGAGGGCTAAAAATGTCAGCTGGTCAATCAAAGATAGAAGAAAATCTGTAGCAACAACTTTTTAGTTTAACAGAGTTTTTATTATTTTTTTGAATGAAATAGTATGAAACTGATCACTCATTTCCCCATTTTGTCAAGGTACAATCACAAATTTAAATGTATTTTATTGCAATTTTTTTCTGATGGACTGACACAAAGTTGTCCATATGTGTAAGAAAACCAACACACCATCTTTAAAAAATCTTTTATTTTGACATTTTTCCATAAAAATCAGCAGTTGAACGGAATCATTTATTTGGTATCTTATAAATCAACATTATATGTATAGTAAGACTCCATCTGAAGCCACTGGACCAATGAAATGTGCTGTACAGTCCTTTATCTGATCGGCACTGTTCTTATCACTGATCACAACAGAACAATTTGTTTTTACTAATTGGAGTCGGCGGTTAATTGCACAAAAAAAAAGGATTTATACAGAATAACAGAGCTGGAGGATGGCCGCCTGGCTTCATTCCTTATAATGACAGCAGAAAAAAGGGTTTAAACAAATCTGGTGTCATTGTCAAGAAAAACGGATTTAATAAGAGAGCCATTTAGAGTCAGGAGAGCATTTAAAGGATGCTGTAATGCTGAGGACCCTGAAGCTGTGAGTGGGTAGATGAAAAATGTTTCTTAAGAGAACTAGGAAACAGCAAGGTTCAGTGCAGAGGAAACAGAATGACAGACTGTATTGTTTGATTTGATGTCAGCTGTGATTAAATAATTTAATCAAATCTAATACAATATAAAAAAGATTTCCAACGCTTGCGGTACAATTCTCTGTCTGGAAAACATCATCAGCTTCTTCTCCTTAATTTGATTCATTAGGTAAAAGGATTTCTGTTTCACATGCATCAATATCTGTAATAAAACAGATATTTTGACATGGATTTTGAGCAGTAAAAGCACTCACATGATTATTTTTATCATTACTGAAATATTTCACATAACTGAAATATATGTATTTTCCAGGCACGTAGTCTCATTTCACAACATAGTCAAGTAACTATGTAACCTTCAGTTGCTATAAAAATGCCATATATATCAGTTATGATGTAAAAGAAATTTAACTTCCTCTTTAAAAACTCCTGCTCGCTCTGAAACTCCGCTTTCAGGAAGTCGGACATGGCTCCTCTATTAACCTTTTAGCTCCTTTCATGAGCTCAGCTACACACAGCTCCACCAGGTGTTTGCTAATTGCCAGTGGCGCAACTACACATTATTCAGGTGGATGCGAAAACATAACCCCCCCAGGGAAGGAACGTCAGGGTGAAGGAGCGACGCTGACCAACCCTTGTAAAAATTGCTACATTTACCTCGTTATGTGCGAGAGGTGAAGGAGCGTGAGACGCGCTGAAGTGTATGGGAAAACATAATCGGCGCGTCGCCCCCTCCAGACGGGGTTTTGGCGCCCCCTCTGGTGCTGCGCCCCTATGCGTTGCATACGCTGCATACCCACTTTTTGCGCCTCTGCCCAAGTCCTGTATAAATTTGTTCAGTT
>NW_015114085.1:194849-195497 GCF_001443285.1 Poecilia latipinna | reverse complement strand
GATGTAACTTCAGATTTAAATAACAGAACAAGTTGAAGAAAAGCAGAGCTGAATATTTCTAATTTATAGAAATTAAACACAATACAGGTTTCTTCAGATGCTTTGATTGGTCTCAGATGCATTTGCGACATTTGTAATTGTATTTCTCAAAACAATTCATACAAACAGCAACACAGCATGGATTCAGAAACAGGAGAATTGTATGTAATCACTTGCACAAGTGACACAATAAGATTGAACAAGTAGTTTTAAAAATGTCAATTATTTTCTGAGCGGCACATCAAGTTTTATTCACAGACAAAAACTGTAAACATACCTTTCATGAGGCATTTCTGTATTAAAATTATTTTCTTATTTATTGATCTAATGTAGTATTCTAATCTTAAATGTCATGTTAGCTAATCAGAATTAACATAAATAAATGCTTAAAAATATTAGTCTGGGTTTAAAAATCGTTTTTTATATTGTGTTCCAGTAGAATGAGTTTTTATTATTCCTTTTTTATGAATATTACTACTTTTTTTTTGAGCATTTCTTCATTTATTGTTGGTTCATTCATAAAGGGGTCAACCAGGGCCCTCAGGTTTAATCTCTATCTGGTGTTCAGCCAAAGATTCATCATGTTATTTGAATGGTTCCTAGATGAAC
>NW_015114085.1:187939-188866 GCF_001443285.1 Poecilia latipinna | reverse complement strand
ATCTCTTTGCCTTGTGATTGTTAGTTTGAAGTGCTTTGACATGTTTTAAAATATCAAGACATATACAGTAAGTATACCTCAAGTAATGGCATTGTTTTTTTATTTATTTTTTTTTATTTGTATTTCACTACACTCAAGGCCTAATGGAATGTGTTTTTCACTTTGGCCCAAAACATTATTAAAGAGATTCACAAAAAAAAAAAAGAACTTGTTTTATGTAACAAATTTCACTCAAGAGTGATCTGAAAGTTTATACAAAGATTAATCACAGTGTCCAGACCACGAGTAATGGCTGCACTGCACAAGGATTAAGAATAAAAAGAAAACATCCTTGATGAAAAATTAGTATGACCATGACAGAGAGAGATGAATAAGCGATGAAGTATAAGACATAAGGTGACAAAATGTAAGAAATGAGACTTTATTTCTTTTAATGGTTGTATCTCTGAGCTACTATTTTTACACATTCTCAGATTAGCCCGGAAAAGAGGAAAAACTTTTTTTTTTTTCTGTTGAACCATATGTTTAACAGAAAAAAGCTTCAAAAACAGGAAATCCCTATCATAGAGTACTCAGTATTTGTTTGTTTTTTGGGGTGGGGTTAGCATGACTTCTGTCTTCTGCTGTGTGTGGAGGGGTTTTTGTACAGCCTCTGCAGGTACATTGATCACTGTGCGTTTCTAGCACAGTAATACACAGCAGAGTCCTCTGGCTTCAGGTTAGACAGTTTCAGATGCACCAGGCTGTTGCTGTTTTCTCTGGTGATTTCTATACGTCCATCAACTCTGCTTGAATAAACTGTTTTACTTGCATCATAGTAAATAAGCCCCATCCATTCCAGTGTTTTTCCTGCTGGTTGTCTGATCCAGTGCATTCCATATCGACTGAAATCAAATCCAGATCCTCTGCAGGACAGACTCAGAACTT
>NW_015114085.1:179716-183108 GCF_001443285.1 Poecilia latipinna | reverse complement strand
TTCAGGGTCACAGACAAGCTGGAAGAATCCACTGTAAAACTGAACTTGTTTGTTAAAGAATCTTTGTAGACTGGATCGCATCCTTGGCATGTGTAACCAATCCACTCCAGTCCTTTCCCAGCAGGTTGTCTGATCCAGTGAGTGAAATAGATGCCCAGATCATAAGAGACCTGACAGCTGATGGTCAGACGCTGACCTGGCTGCACAGTCGCAGAGGCTGGCTGGGTCAGCTGCTCACACTTCACACCTGTGGAGGAAACATTTCATATTGAGCTGTTAACCATCAGTGTGATGTGATCATTTGCTGTAAATGTTTGTCTCACTGAGACTCACTGGATCCAGCAGCCAAAAGCAGCAGCAGAGCTACAGACAACATGTTGGAATCGAAGGTGATCTGGTGAACGTTTCTGTTTGTCTTTGACTGATATCATGAGATCAGGCCTATTGAGTAAAATGCTTCATTTGCATAATGACAGAGTAGCCAATCATATCGGTGTTCATTGGCCTGTCCTGCATCTAATCTTTAAAAAGAAGAGGATAATCAAAACTATCCATCTATTACAGAAAAGAACAACCACACCACTGCATCTAATGTCATTAAATGATTTATGTAATGCTATGTTTGAAAAATATGTAAAAAAAAAAATAATTCAGCGGATTTCAAGATGTGATTTTCTGAATTGCTTCGGAATATCTCTGCATTTTAATTTGCCTTACTAATTTGCTTTACTGTATCAGGATTTTTTTCAGCCAAAAATGAAATTTCTTTTGTTTAACTTGACTCGGTTTTCTGCTGCCACATCGTTGTCATATGTTTGATGTGTCATTAGAAGATTTCATAACTAGTGCAATAAAAACTGAGAATATTTGTTTGCTTTATTCCTCTGGATAGAAACATGGTTTTAATTTTAATTGAGGGAAAAGCTAAACAATACAATGAGGCTTTCAGCTTCCATTATGAAACAAAAATAACAGTGAACCCTTAACAGCTTCGACTGTGAACACAAACAATTAATTTTTAGATGTTTACTTATTACATATTTTCATCAGGCATCATAACAATCAGGTCAAGGCCCATTGAAAAGGGACCTGGACCTGGACTGGTCATAGACTAGTTCAGAAACGTTTCATTAAATATGTTTTTTATCAAGTTTAGTTTCAAAGCCTTTTTAATTGCATCATTTTTTTTCAAAGATGTCAAGAAACTTTTAAAAAAAGACAATGAAACCAGTCTTCAAGATTATAATTTTACTCTGAAAAACTGTACTACCACAAACCTGTGAAGAAAGCAAAAACAAATAATGAAAGATGTGGCTCTTTTTAATGAGAACAATACACAATATTTGATTTATAGATTGGAGCTGATGTGACTGAAGTCAACAGATGTGAAAAGATTATGTTCACTGTGTGGTCAGAAAACACAAGCAGGAGCTCAGACTATCCACAGTCATTTCTGTACATGTGAAACATTATTAACCAAACATCTTACTTTAATATTTTCACAGAAAATATATACTTATTTATTGTACATAAATAATAATAATAGAATTTTCCAATAGCTTTTTCCCATATATTTGTGTTGAGGTTTTTTTATGGGTGTGTAACCATTGCGGCCCAATCACTGTGACAGACTCTATTGCAAAAACCTATATCAGTGTCAGTGAAGATAAAACACAAACACCCAACACAATTAAGATTTTACTTAAATTTTGCTCCTTTTTTTTCAAATTTGCTTGTTTAATTAACATGAAAAATTTGTTTTTCTTTTTTTTAAAAAAAACAGCTTGCTGAAATTCTAGCCTCATCTCCCTCAATCTAATCTGTCCTTCTATCATGTTCGAAAATTTTCTTGTTTAAGTAAATGATGCCACCTTCAGACTCTGCTTGTGGCTGAAAAACCTCCTTAAGACTGAGAAATAATATAATCTGATTTTACTACAGCCTTCCAAGTGGCAATAAGTTATCAAAGGTGAAGAAGAAAATTAAAAAAATGTATCTGTCCAGATATTTTATGCCTGGTGGAGGCCTGTCTTTACTGAGCTGCCTCTTCACTCTTACTGTGAAATAGTGAGATGTGAAAGGTATTTCATGAACTGAAAGGATGAACATCTAATTGGCAAAGATACAGTTTTCAATTTTACAACAGTTTTCACCAGTTACCTCTCTCAAAGACATGCCTTCTTTCAGTTTACTTGTCCGAATCAACAAAACATACATGTATAGGATAATGTGACATATTATTAACATTCATTTCAATTTGTTTTTGTATTTTCACTTTACTTAAAACTATTTCTGATCTAATCTAGAGTTAAATGTTTTAACTAGTATTCATCATAAAAACTAAAACAAAATGTAAAAACACGACATTCATCAATATATTCTCTCAGTATTTATTTGCCATAAAACCAAGTGTCTGGTCCAGGCTTCACATTGTTGTTGTTTGCTGTCGAGGTTTTTGTGCAGCTGTTCCTCTGCTTTCAGTCACTGTGTCTGCCGAGCGCAGAAGTAAACAGCAGAATCTTCTGCTGTCAGGCTGCTGATCTGCAGGTACTGGGTGCTGCTGGGGACATTTTCAGTCATGATGAAACGACTTTGGAAGGAGCTGCCATAGGTGGGGCGATTGTTTCCAGTGTACATATAGCCAATCCACTCCAGTCCTCTCCCTGGTCTCTGTCTTATCCAGTGGATATTATAGCTTGTCATGCTGTAACCAGAAATGACACAAGACATCTTCACTGTCTCTCCAGGTCTCTTCACCTCAGAGGTTGACTGCTCCAGTTTGATCTGACTCCAGACTCCTGTAAGAAAAAAGTAGCATCATTAGCTGGCAGAGCTGTAAATAATTTGATAAATATCAGAATAATGGACTGAAAACCTCACTGTGAATCAAAACAACAAAAAGAAAACTCCAGATTGCTGTTTTTTCCATCCTAGAGCAAAAACCTGCTTAGAGCTGATTGGTGTTATTAATAAGTTAAATTGTTTGTTATGCTCAGCTATATTCTGTATGATAACCTGCTGGTGGTTTGCTTTTAAGAGAAGAAGAGTTTGCATAGACCCTCCCCTCATACTGCAGGTTAAAACCAGGATGTAACTTCAGATTTAGATAATAGAAAAAGCTGAAGCAAAGCAGAGCTGAACATTTCTAATTTATAGAAATTAAACACAATACAGGTTTCATCAGATGCTTTGGTTGGTCTCAGATGCATTTGCGACATTTGTAATGGCATTTCTCAAAACAATTCATACAAACAGCAAAACTGCACCGATTCAGAAACAGGAGAATTATATGTAATCACTTGCACAAGTGACACAATGATTTGAAGATTGAACAAGTAGTTTTAAAAATTTCAATTAATTTCTGAGCAGCACACCAAGTTTTATTTACAAAC
>NW_015114085.1:173407-176122 GCF_001443285.1 Poecilia latipinna | reverse complement strand
GAATGGTTCCTAGATGAACAGCCTTTTGGATTCCTTAGGCATCTACTACAGATATCATTAGTAGTAGTATTTCTTTTCAAGAAGTATATAATAGTTGCACTCGAGGTTTTTGTACAGCTGTTTAACCCACTTCAGTCACTGTGAGTCTCTGGCACAATAATAAACAGCTGAATCTTCTGTCTTCAGGCTGTTCATCTGCAGAAACAGCTGCTCTCTGCCATCGTCTCTGGAGACAGTAAACCTTCCCCTGACTGACTGTGAGTAGAACTGGGTGACCTGAGCTTCAGTAGCAACCCATTCCAGTCCTTTTCCAGGAGCCTGTCTGATCCAAGCCATCCAGTAGCTACTGAATGAGAGTCCAGAGGTTGTACAGGTCAGTTTGTGGGATTCTCCAGGTCTTTTCAGCACTGACTCAGACTGTGTTATAGTCTGACCATCAACACCTGGAAATACAATAAAAATGCCTTCCTTTAGGAGTGAAAATACACTATAGTGATTGTACAAAGGAACGATAATCAGTGATGATCTCCACCTGTCCAGCAGATGGCCAGAAGCAGCAGCAGCCCTGTCCTGTAACCTTTCATGTTGAAGTCAAGTCTGTTCAGTCAGGATCAACAGAGTCATAAATAGAAGTAGAGAACATCTGGGTTTGCATAAACTCCTCCCCATTTTGAGATAAAAAAAAAAGATCTGACTCAAGTAATGAAACAAGGACTATTAGTTTTATAGGGAATAAAAATTCATTATTCTTGAGCATAAATCTGAAATCTCTTCTAGTATGATGGTGCAAATTAGTTATAAATTAAGATGTGAATTATCTATTTTATTCAACAACAGCCAAACTCCATTGTCTTTAATTAGTGTCCCAGCTGAAACCATATTTTATATTTGATTTTCCTTAGTAGGTTGCTATAGGCATCATAGGTTTAATATTAAGACAATTAAAATGCCTTGAGAAAAATAATAAAGACATTATTTTATAAAAGAACAGTTTCATAATTTTGGGCCATAAAAAAATATTTTGAGCACACATTTGGCACATGACTGAAGATGAGAAATAAAAACATTGTTTCTGTTGAACCACCTGCCAGTGAAGCCAATAAACAGGAAATCTCAAACCACAGCATGATTTATGGTTTTAATATGATTACAGAGTATTTACATTCAGGCTAATGTCACTTCTGCACTGTAAGGAGTTTTTGTACAGCCTCTCTGCTCTCAGTTTACTCTTTCATGTCAAACATGTCAAAGTTCATAAACATTAAAAGTCTGTGTGAAATAATTTGAGAGCTGTTCAAATGTAAGAACATTATTTTTGTTTAAATACATTCACGATCACATCTGTTGAATAGAAATGTAATAAAGCCTTTGGATTGTTTTTGTGCTGCAACAAAAACCATACCCATGTAGTTGACAATAATCATTTACACCCCCTTCTGATAACTTAGAAAAATGTAGTTTTTAAATATAAAAATTAGCAAAATATTTTTGCATATATTTCTTATTATATATTTACATATAAAATAAATATGATTCAATCAAACTGTGGTTTTCTTTTTGAACTTCCACTTTAATAAATGCCTAAGATGATATACTATTCATGTAAACAAAAGCAAAAGTTGTTGAATGGTTTCAGTGAACTATTAAGACATAAAGTTAAACAATAAAATTTGACCTAAAGAAAACTTGTCCAAACATTTATTCTGAGATGTGTTTATTACAGTGGCATTACTTTACAGACTGTGGGTTTTGGCTGCACCAATAATAGATCTAGAAACAAAAATCCTGAATGATAAATCAGTTTAACCATCACAAGGAGGCAGAGGAGACGTGAATGAGGACATGAGGTTTGAGACTGAAGAATCAAACTGGAAGGAGGGAAGCAGAGTTTGGAAGAGTGAAAAAAATACAATAATTAAAACTTTGTTAGTTTGTTTATTTTTATCAAAGATTTTCTCTCTGATCCATTGTTAAACATTCTCTGAAAGCCAGTGGAATAGGAAAAACTATTTTTTTTTCTGTGAAACAAAATATTTTACAGAAAAAAGCTTGAAAAACAGGAAATCACAAACTACCATCAGCTTCTGTGTAGAGAGCTCATCACCTCTGTCTTCTGCTGTGTGAAGAGTTTTTGTACAGCCTCTGCAGGTACATTGATCACTGTGCGTTTCTAGCACAGTAATACACAGCAGAGTCCTCTGGCTTCAGGTTAGACAGTTTCAGATGCACCAGGCTGTTGCTGTTTTCTCTGGTGATTTCTATACGTCCATCAACTCTGCTTGAATAAGCTGTGTTACTTCCATCATCTGAAATAGCTCCCATCCATTCCAGTGTTTTTCCTGCTGGTTGTCTGATCCAGTTCATTCCATATTGACTGAAATCAAATCCAGATCCTCTGCAGGACAGACTCAGAACTTCCTGAGGCCTTTTCACCACTGAGGTGGAAGGAATGGACTCCATGGACTGGCTGCTAGAACCTGACAATAAACCAGGAATAAAAACACATTAATTACATATATGAACCATAAAAGTAGCAGATCTAGTAACAGCATGATGCAACCTACATGGCAGACAGATCACTGCCAGCAGAACAGACAGTCTGAACATCATCTTGATTGTAAAGGTGTGAATGAAGCTCGTCCCTTTAATGAAGAAGGCAGGCACACAGTGGGAGGTCTGAAAGCTGACATTTGCATTAGTATTTCATTTAAAGAA
>NW_015114085.1:165953-168638 GCF_001443285.1 Poecilia latipinna | reverse complement strand
TGCTGTAAATGTTTGTCTCACTGAGACTCACTGGATCCAGCAGCCAAAAGCAGCAGCAGAGCTACAGACAACATGTTGGTGTCGAAGGTGATCTGGTGAACGTTTCTGTTTGTCTTTGACTGATATCATGAGATCAGGCCTATGGAGTAAAATGCTTCGTTTGCATAATGACAGACTAGCCAATCATATGTGGTTCAATGGCCTGTCCTGTATATAATCTTCCAAAAAGAGAGGATAATTAAAACTCTCCATCTATTAAAAAAATTTATAACCCCACCACTGTATCTAATGTCATTAAATGATTTATGTAACTGTATGCTTGAAAAACATGTCAAAATAACTCAGCTGATTGCAAGATGTGTTTTTCTGAATTGTTTTGGAACATCTCTGATTTTAATTTGCCTTGTTTACTGTATCAGGATCGTTTTCAGCCAAAAAATAACATTTCTTTTGTTTAACTTGACTCAGTTTTCTGCTGCCACATAGTTGTTATATGTTTGATGTGTCATTACAAGATTTCATAACCAGTGCAATAAAAACTGAGAATATGTGTGTGCTTTATTCATCTGGATAGAAACGGGTTTTTAATTTTAATTGAGGCAAAAGCTAAACAATACAATGAGGCTTTCAGCTTCCATTATGAAACAAAAATGGCAGCGAACCCCAACCAGCTTCCACTGTGAACACAAACAATTAATTTTTAGATGTTTACTTATTACATATTTTCATCAGGCTGCACAAGTGTACAACAATCAGGACAAAGACTTTTATTTTTATTTTTATTATTTTATTAGTCAGAATATATGTGTTAGCCTACATGACACAAACTAAAAACGAAACAAGTCATAAACTAGTTCAGAAACTTATCGTTATATATTTCCAAGCGTTTTTAATTGCATCATTTTCATTCAAGATTTCAAGAAACATTTAAAGAAAAGACAATGAAAGCAGTCTTTAAAATTATAATTTTGCTCTGAAACACTGTACTACCTCAAACCTGTGAAGAAAGCAAACAGACATAGTGGAAGATGTTGCTCTATTTAATGAGAACAGTAAACGGTATTTGATTAAAAGACATGACTTGTTGTGTAATCCTGCTGTGACTGAAGTCAACAGATGTGAAAGGATTATGTTCACTGTGTGGTCAGAAAGCACAAGCGGAGCTCAGACTAACCACAGTAATTTCTGTACATGTGAAACTGAGACGATGTTTAGTTTCTGTGAGCTTCCTGTTGATGCCCGGGTTTAACTGATGAAACTTCTCTGCTAAAACTCTGATGTGAGGCTGATCTCTCTCTGGGGTTTCTGCATCGTCGGGTTCATCATTGACACATTTATTACTGGAAATAACCTGAATAGGGAGGATAAATGTGGGGGCTACTAGAGATGACTGAAAAAAGTCTTTGAACACAGTTAAATGAGGACGGCAACGATGTTTAAAGAGTTAAATAAACATGAAGACTGACAAAAAAGTTGATTCTTTTGATATGAAGAACCAAAATTGCCTTACTATGAAAAATACATTTATATTCATACTCCGGAATTCAGTCTTCAAAACAATTATACATTTCTGGATTCAGAAAGTGAGATTTTGTGGGATTTATCTTGAGTAATTTGTTTTAAAGGGGTTTTTTTGGCTCTAGAGGCCTTTATTTAACAGAGTGGACAGGAAAAGAGAGGGAAGACATTTAGCAAAGCTTGAACCTGTTATAGTGACATTAAGCGTTTTACTTCTGCACCACTGCTGCATGTGATGTTTTTAAAAATAAGCACATTTCAATTGTAAAAATAAAAAAAAAATTAATTGAAGAAATTAAAAAAAAAACAATATTGTAATGTTTCCGTGTGTCTATTTTGATTCTCAGTTATGCCAAAGAAAATACATTTTCTGCTGCATGAAATTCAACACATTGGTGGGCTTCTGACAGACTGTATGGTGGCCTAAAAGGCTCAGTTTCAGAAGATCAGGCCTCTGATGGTGAGGACGGTGCTGAAGGCCAGAGCTTTGGTGAACACCACTCGGACTCCGTTCATCAGCAGCAGGTAGAAGTTCAGCTTGGCTTTTTCTGGACGACAGAGAAACAGAGTTCAGACTTGAACACAAACAGCTGACAGCAGCGATGGAACCAAACTGAGACAGGAAGAGATCAGACTGACCTGGATAAATGCTGCCACATTCATCATCTGTTTGGAGACAGAAAGAACATCAGTCACACAAACACCATGAAAACTCTGACAGAGATACTTTAATCAGGTAAACATGTTTCAGCAATGGATAATTTCTAATTCAGCAGGAAAAAACTTTGTTTAGTACCAGCTTCATTGTTGCCGAAGGTCCCGTTCATCCCACAGGAGTAAATGGTTTCATTACTGAATACAGCAAAGTTGTAGGTCTCGTCCTTTGACAGAACTGCATCATCAGTGCTCACGTTGACCGGACCCCCTTTCTGATTCAGAACCACGTCTTCCCCCTTTGGACGGAAACCTGTGGCCAGACAGACGTTTGGACCGAGATCATCTGCTGACTTCAGGGGGGAGTCAGGATTCGACAGAGGACTGAGGACGAACAGGGACGGAGTCTGAGAGGGACCACCTGTTCCAACAAAGAAAAAGCAAATCATGATTTTAATTAATCAGATATAACAGAAAATAAGAACTGAAGTTCATCTAGTAAGATGAAATTGT
>NW_015114085.1:152498-162445 GCF_001443285.1 Poecilia latipinna | reverse complement strand
TTGTTGTTGTTGTTGTTGTTTTTGTTTTTGATGATATTGTTAATTCTGTTTTTGATATTTTTAACACCTTAACCGGGACGTTAACCTGATGCTGCCGCTTCACCTCGATTTCCCCTTTGCGGGACTATAAAGCCAATTTCTTTCCTAAAATAGGCATACTATTTGCTAGGATGTTGTATTTTTATGTTAACACACTGAAATTTTTATTTATTTATTTATTTATTTATTTATTTATTTATTTTGTATTGGAATTTACAGACATTTTTAAGAAGTCCAATAATAATGGCAGGAATTTCTATTTGTTTTTTGTTATGTGTATTGTATACTCTTCTGGCATGTTTCCATGCTAAAACTGTTAAAACAAGGAAAATGTTCCTGTGCTGGGAAGTTCTTTACATTATATGTAAACATTTTATCTACTTCTAAGCACATCTTCAATCTAATAAACGTGTTCACCCTGTCGAGAATGATGACTGCCGAGTTTTTCAAGGATCCTTTGCATTGTCCTCATGTCGAAAAACAAACAAACAAAAAAAAAACACAAAAAAACAAACCAAAAAAAAAAAGACTGGGTTGTATATAAAACTGTTTCCGAGTTAATGGAGCTTTTGCGTTCATGGCACAGTTTGGTTTTGACTTCAAGTTACATTTAAATTGCTTTCTGCGGGATTTCGATCAGCGAGAGCGGCTTTCAAACTGAGAACTTTCTGAGAATGGCTCCGTCTTTGCAGGTGGGACCAGAACCACGGGGAGAAACTGGAGGACTCGGAGCTCATCGGTGTTTCTACTCGGACGCATTTGGATCTCTCCACTTCTCTACGCGTATTTATTTGTCCTGCTTTTTTTTTTTTTTTTTTTTTTTTTTTTTAGAATACGGAGACATCTAATGACGAGAGGAGAGAGTTTATTTCATTTTGGGAAGATCGAACATCCGTATGTCACTTCATGCCTTGGAATGAAGTAAATAAATCTGGTGGCCTATTTATGAGCAGGATTTTTATGTATTTGTTTCTTGAGGAAATATACATTTATTTCAATCTCAAAAGAACGGCAGAGAACCAGAGGAATCTCATATAAAACGACGAAAAATGCATCGATTACAGAAATGTATTTCAGCTTAAAGTTATGCTGACTCTATTAACTACGTGCTAGAAACAAACGAACATTGTTTTTCACCGCACAAATGCAGAAACCATGAAAGGATCCGACCAAATTATTACCGATGTATAGCGATATAGCCGGCTTATTCAATAAGAGATTAGGCTCAGCCACAAACTGGAGCCTGACATTGTTTTTTCCTAAAGATTCATTTTCTATAACATACTGCTGTCGATTTTTTTTAAACTTCGCACTACCCGTTGTTCTTCTACAATATATATAAAAAAAAGAAAAAGAAAAAGAAAAAAAAACACATACACACACCAAAACTCTCTTTTTCAAAGGTACTTTTTTGCGATCTGACACCTAAACCCTTAAAATTAATAAGGAAAACGAGATAAGAATAAAGTGCAACAGAAGACAAAACGGAGAACATTCATGAAACAACTGCTACCAGGTTATTTTAAAATAACATTCAAGGGGAAAATGTTATCTGATAATGATTGTCATTATTGCTTGTTGAAGAGTTTTAAAAATATATACATTATCTCAGTAGGCCTAGACATAGTAAATAAAAGTCAGTTGTTGCCTCTGCGAATTCATTTCAGATGTATTGATCGTTTAATTCATAAAACTCAGACACATTGTGTCATCATAAACCTGTAAAATAAACCAATGCAATTACATTTTATTTTCCTTTTACTCCTAAGATTTACAATTTTCGAACCTATGTTAATTTTTGTTTTTAAAAGATAACATTATAGTGTACATTTATCAAATGAAATAAATAATGCATTATATCAAACAGAAGCATTTTTTAAAAAAACAAGAGAAATACCAATAACACATGTTTCTCTCCACAATCTGCCTGATATCAAAAACAAGGACGAGTAAAAAAATCACAACATATATCATAAGAAAATTATATTTTTAAATGACCTTACCTGAATTAACAGTAACTGTGGTTCCTTTACCCCAGACGTCTAAAGCCCAATCACAGTGTTACATCTCAATGGACTCCTTCAACAAAAACATGAACCACCAGAAAAATAATGTAACAGTGCACAAAATTAGAAAAAAAAGAAACTGATTCTATAAATTTCATTAAGCCTTTTAGCGCTCTGTGAAAGTTTTAAAATAAACTTTGTGTTTAGTTTGTTTTGTATGCTAAAAAGATGATACGGTTGTAATATCTGTTCTCTATGACATTAAACAGTATGCTTTTTTAATGTCATAAAAAAACTGCATAAACATATCAAATTAAAACATAAAACAAAGCTCTTACATCATGTACTAATCATAAAAAGAGGATCTATTGTTTGTTTTTTTTCTTGGTTTTTTAAGGAGATTAATCTCAGGGTTTTGAGGTGAGGTTTTTGTATTGGTGTATATCTCTGTGTCCCCGTATATCACAGTGACAACCCCTAATACAAAAACCTAAACCACCATCAGCACAAAGTCTAGGCAACAGTATTCAACAAAGCTACAGCTTTTGGTTTTACTATCACAAATATTATGTTAATACTTCGCAAAATAATTGTTTAAAATATTACCCACCCTGGAACTAACTGGGAGTTGTAATGTAACATCAGTCCCACACTGTAAAACATTTGAACCACATTTAGTTGTGTCTACTATCTTCTAGACTTTAAGTCAAATACATTTAGCAAGTTTTAGATTTTGAACCTAAATGTGTGAGTTTGTGACAGATAAACTTACAGCATTAAGTTGTGTTATGTTTTTAATAATTTTGTCTTTGTTTTTCTTTAATTATGTAAAGCACCTTGAAATGCCCTGCTGCTGAAATGTGCTATACAAATAAAATTTGATTGATTGATTGATACCTCCAAGTTGAATAAACTGTATAGTCTTTAAAACTTAAGTGTTAAACTTCAGTTTTCATGTTCTTGGTTTCCTGCACAATTTGGTTTCCTTCAGTTCATCTGCCTAGAAAATGAAGAGATGATAATAATCATTTTCCTGCTACAGTAATGTAATGTTGACTTGCAGCAAAAGGGTTGTGGGTTCAAACTCCGACCGCAAACCTTTCTGAATGGAGTTTGCATGTTCTCTCTTTGGAACGTTCTACTCACACTATAAAGATCTGCTTGTTATTTATTTCCTCTCCATTGCCCTAAGGATGAATATGTCTGCACGTAGGTGTATAACTGGCCTGGACTCACTCTGTGTGTAAATAACATTCCACTTAGTCAGCATTATTCTTCTTACTACCACGTAGTGATTCATACTACCACAGCTGCTTCATACTACCACCACTGTTCATTTGGTGTTTTTGTTCAAGTTTCTCCACCCACTTCCGTCACTGTGCTCTTCTTGCACAGTAATACACTGCAGAATCCTCTGGGCTTAGATTGGACAGTCTCAGAGACACCATGCTGTTGCTGTTGTCTCTGGTGATCTCTATTCTATCTTGAAAACTGCTGGAATAATCTGTGTCACTTCCGTCTGTATAGATATATCCCATCCATTCAAGTGGTTTTCCTGCAGGCTGTTTGACCCAGTTCATGCCATGGGAGCCAAATGTGAACCCAGATCCTCTGCAGGACAAACTCAAAGTCTCTCCAGGCATTTTAACCAGTGGACTGGAAGGAATGGACTCCATACTCTCACCTCTGCAACCTAATTAAGAAAACAGAGAATGTCAAAGTATTATGCATTTATTACCTTATTTAAAGCTGAAGCTATATAAAGATGAAATAAAGTAAGAAAGCAAAATGTCTTACATGACACACAGAGAAAAAGTAACACAAAACTGAACAAATTCATTATGTTGAAGCTGGAAGTTTCTGATGCTGAAAATGAAGTGAGAAAAGTCAGGGAACAGATGGACTATAAGGAGTTCACTGATTTGCATGAGAGGGAGGGTCAAAGTTATTTCTGATGATTTACATTAACACTGTTGGACTGTGGTGGGTGTTTACTCTTAAAGATTAACTTCACTGACTGGAAAAAGGAGCTGAATGTACAAAACCATTTTTATTTATATCCACATATTGCCCAAAAATTAAAAGGAAACATTTATTTTTTTGTTTGTTGTTTTTCTGTCACATTTTTGTCTCACACATGCTTCCTTGCATTTTTAATAATAATAAAAAAAGTACCTTTGTCAGTTTGACAGATGTTTATTAATTAATGGAGAAGAAAGAAAATGTTCTTTCATTACACCAAACTTAGACATCAGGTTTGAGGTTTGTTGACTTGTTGCTGCATCTTTTTGTACAGCTACCAAACCAACTTTGATCACTGTGCACTTCGAGCGCAGTAATAAACAGCTGAATCTTCAGTTTTCAGGCTGTTCATCTGCAGAAACACCTGCTGTTTGCTGTTGTCTCTGGAGATGGTGAACCGACCTCGAACTGACTGAGAGTAGTGTTTTTCGCTTCCAGCCCAAAAACTGATAATTGCAACCCATTCCAATCCTTTCCCAGGTGCTTCTCTGACCCAGTTCATCCAATAGTCTCCAAATTTGTCAACAGAGAGTGTACAGGTCAGGGTGTGAGATTCTCCTGGCCTTTTAAGCACTGGTTCAGATTCAGTCAGAGTCTGACCACCAACACCTGTTAACATAAACATAGCATGCTTATTCAGCTTGTCTGACTGATAACAGAGACATTTTTTTTCAGATCAAAAGCAGAGTAAACTTTTACCTGCCAAGCAAAAGGCCAAAAGCAGAAGACCTGTCTTACAAATCATCATTTTAACCAGACTGCGCTCTGTTCTTTGCTCTGCTTCCAGCAGCCGGATAAGTAGGTTGGAGAGGAAAGAGATTTGCATTGACTCCACCTCAAGGGACGAATGAAACTCATTATACATGACTTTGCATATATATTCTCAAACATTATCAGAGATTTTGATGCAAGACTGTATTACTGACCTGTACCTGTGTCTGTGTATTGAGTGATGAATATTTTGCAAACTGTGAAAGGAGTAATGACATGAAGACAAAAGAATACATTTGATTATGAAACATTAATCTCATTTTTAAAATTAGATCTATTTTTAGACTGTCCTTCTTTGCACAATCACAGATTGTCCTGATTCTTCTCCTAATCATTTCTCTCTAATTTCTGTAAGGTTCAGCTCTTGAGACTGAGATGGGCATGAAAAATGTTGGGGAACCATTTCTTCCTGGAGTTGATAATAAATGTGTGACGTTTTGCATTGATTATGTGCAAAAACAATGTTTTAATTGCTTGTTTGACTTAGTATTTCTTTAACTTTCTATGCAGTAATAATGCCCTCTGTTTAAGGATGTTCCTGATAGGTTGTATCTGTGGTACAGAAAGTTTAATTTCTGAAAGTTAATTCAGGTGCAATTGTATAAAGTGACTGATTTAAGGGAATTTATAAGAGAAATATAACTTAAACTTGATGGGTTTCAATTATAAACAAATGCTGTATGTTGGAAAATTAATATTGGACAAACTAATGGAATCAGCTTCTGATTTACCAATATATTGCTCTTAGTCAACACTGCCACCATAAGGTCAGCCTAAGAACATCAGAGAATAATCTTCTGATGTTCAGTCAGGTTTTTGTTCAGCCTCTCCACCTACTTTTAACACTGTGCTTGTTTGGCACAGTAATAAACTGCAGAGTCTTCTGGCTTTAGGTTGGGGAATGTCAGATATACCACACTGTTGCTGTTATCTCTGGTGATTTCTATTCTATTTTGAAAACTGCTGGAATACTCTGTTGTTCCCCCACTGTATACACGCCCCATCCACTGCAGTCCTTTTCCTGCAGGTTGTCTGATCCAGTGCATGCTACAGCAATCAAATGAGAATCCAAATCCTCTGCAGGAGAGATTCAGAGTCTCTCCAGGCTTTTTCACCACATGACTGGAAGGAATGGACTCCATACTCTGACCTGTAAAACCTAAATAGAAAAGAAAAAAAGGTTTTCTGTTATTAATGACAATTATAAATTGTGAAAGTAACTGCACAACTTATAAAAGCAAGACATCTTACAGGGAAGAAAGACAACAAACAGCACAACGCTGAGAGAATTCATCATCCTGAAGTTAGAGACTAATCTTCTGATCTTCCTCACACAGTAGACGAGTAAGTCAGCAGAAATACCCTGACCAGACTGCAGATTTGCATCATATCCGTCAGAGGGAGTGTCTCCTCTCTCAAGTTTTGAAGATATTCAAGTAAAGGGGGATTGCAGAGTACAGGGATATTTTTTTCAGTAATTCAGTTTTTTTCTTTTTTAATTGGGTCTGATTGCAACAAAACCACTTTGTATTTGTGTTTTCATCAACTTGATTAAAATGTAATTGGTATCCCTTGGATTTAAATTGGACATTTATGTTTTTCTTCAAAGTACTCAGACATTTTTATTTGTTGTTCATTGACACCATATTGATAAACTAAGTGAAATAAATTCTCAGTCAACAAGCAAATAATAAATGTAATGAATCTGCCTTGTTTGATAGCATTTTTATTGTTCCCTTTTATTATGCTTGACGTCATAGACATGATTTTGCTTTCAGTCCATAATATGGATTTCAGTGATTTCCAGTTATAAAACAAGAACTTAATTTCTCAACCTTTACTGTGCACATTTAGAGGACAGCATTTCTCAAAAGCTCTTGAAATCACATATATGGTGAGAATGCCTCCCTCTCCTGGCTTCATCATGTGCTCAGGCTTTGTGGGGTTTTTGAACAGCTCCACTAATGTTTTGTATCACTGTGACTGTCTGGCACAGTA
The DNA here is from genome assembly GCF_001443285.1 of Poecilia latipinna. NCBI lineage: Eukaryota > Metazoa > Chordata > Actinopteri > Cyprinodontiformes > Poeciliidae > Poecilia > Poecilia latipinna. The sequence goes on along the minus strand of NW_015114085.1, from coordinate 155,609 downwards.
GTACACAGCAGTATCATCAGGCTGCATATTCAGGCCGTTCAGAGTCGCTGTGTTGCTGGAAGACTCCAAGCTGAAACTGAACTTGTTCTTTAGAGATTCTTTCTGGTATGTTGCATATCCAACACGAGCTCCTCCGATCCATTCCAGCCCTTTTCCTGGTGGTTGCCTGATCCAATGAGTGTGATGGCTACCCACAGAATAAGAGACCTGACAGCCGATGGATAGCTGCTGGCCGTGCTGCAAAACTACGGATGATGGCTGTGTCAGCTGTTCACACCTCACACCTGTTGAAAAAATAAGCACATTACTGAAAAATCAGTTGTGCAAAATAACATCAAGTGGTTTAGCAAACCTGGATACTCACTTCCTGCTGCCAGAAGCAGCTGCAGCAGAATTAGTCGGAACATGATCTGTGGTAAAAGATACAGTCTGAGGAGGTCTTTATAGCTGAGTGATGGAGAAACATGCTGAATTTGCATTTCCGCTCCTCGCCAGGTCCTTTGTATGTGGCGTTTTTTTTGTTCTCACTGTTAATATGCTGGTTTCCTCTCATATCTTACAAAGATGAATGTTACAATAACTGGAAAATCTAAATTGCCCTGGATGTTGGCCGTGTGTTTGATGCAGTTCGTCGCCAATTGACTGATGGAGATTGGCAGTAGTACCACTCCTCAGATCATTTTTTTGACAGATTGATGAAAGTTGTTATGACCTTTAAATGATAATGGTTGTTATAGTAAAACAGTAACATTTCCCAGTGTTATATAAGAGAAGCAGAGTGAGAAGACCGAGAGATAGAAAGAGCCCTTATATATATTTTCAAGAAGTTGTAATCTGTCAGAGTAACATCATTTTGTATCACCAGATACAAAACGATTCTCATTTTTAAAAGTTCTGTACTTTGACCTAATGATGGAGGTCGTACTTAAAAAAAAACACTGCTGCTTTAAGTTTATTTCACAGCTCTGGCAGTTTAAAAGCTTATGTACCGTTTCAATTAAAGAAAAGGAAAATTTAAAAAGCAAAACTTTTAGAATATATTTCTTTATCAAAGAAAAATATTTAATTTTAATTTTTAGAATTTAGGTATTTCATTGTGTACTTCAGATGCTATGGTTGTAGTTCATCTTATGAATTTCTATGATAAAACACCTGTTCATAAAAAACCCCTGAAAAACAAGATTTCCCAAACCAAACAGCTGTTGTTGTCAATGTGTTCACATACTGTGTCTCTGTGAATGTGTTTATGTCATTTCCCATTTACAGCTTCTAATGCCACCCTGGTGGGTTTTTGTACAGCCTCTGCACTTCATGAACCACTGTGCTGACTCTTTGGCACAGTAATAAACTGCAGAATCCTCTGGTTTTAGGTTGGACAGGCGCAGGTACACCACGCTGTTACTGTCTTCTCTGCTTATTTCAACACGTCCTCCCACACTGCTGGCATACCTGTTGTAACTCGGAATAGAGAACCCGGTGCCAAGCAGTTCTAATGGTTTCCCTGCAGTTTCTCTGACCCAGATCATAACACAGCAGCCGAAGCTGAACCCAGATCCTCTGCAGGAGAGACTGAGACTTTCTCCTGGTCTCTTCACCACTGGACTGGAAGGTATGGACTCCATATTCTGACCACTACAACCTGTTCCAGTGAAAGAGGAGAAAAAGAAGATCTAAAAGTATTCAAAAAAGGGAATATAGATGAGATAAACCTGAAGTATGCATGAAAACATACAATGCAGTGTGACAGAAAGCAGCAGAAGAGTGAGTCTCCTCATCTTGATGATGTGACCTCTGATGCTTCACTCAAAGTAGATCTACGAGACTCCTCAGCAGGACAGAAATACACCACAGACTACAGATTTGCATCAGAAAATCACGAGGATTGAGTAACTCCAGTGTTGATTGGAAACTGTAAATATGTAAATATCACACTGTGCTGCTTTTAAAACTGACACAGAGAGAAATGTCTTTGTTGTTGCTCTGCGGAGGAATGATGTGTTTTACAAAGTCAATTTGTGGTCAAAGTGTTTCTCAAGTCCTCTCTCAGCTCCTCCCTTCAGGAGTCACCACTGCACCAGATCATCTTCTCCCACACAGCTTCACTAGTCTAATATTTAAATGTGATGTGCATTGTTGTCTATGTCAATAAGCTTTTATGTCAGTCTTAATCAACTTGACTTATATTTTATCTCATCTGAGGTCAGAAGGAGTTCTCAACAAAAGCTCTGGATTCAGGATTAACCAGAACATCTGCTTTTATTTGATCTAACACTAATTTATAACTATGTCCATGTTTTAAGTATTGCTCTGAAAATCCAGGTTAGATGTTACAACCTAAGCCAGTCCTATAAAAATTGAACCCTTCTATAAAAATGTAATTGATTTAATCTATTTTTGCCCCTTAAAACAGATTAAATTATGGTTTTACAACTAAAAAATACTACATTAATTTATAGAAATTAGATTTATGAAGAACAAAACAAAAGAAAACACTGTTCAACAGGACAGCTTCACTCCACATCAATAAAAGAAAGTAAAATGTGTACTTCTTAATTGAAAAACATAAATTACTGCAGGATTAGTGTAAATGATATTGTATACTGAATAAAATCAAACAAACTAATATGTGATCATTTTTTAAATTCAATAAAAACCCAACTATTCTTGTATGCCTCCATAAGTTAGTAATGGCAGTATTATTACTATGCACATTTCAGAGTTAGTTCAAGTCCTTGAAGGCTGATACAGAAAACACTGTCAGGAATAGAGGAAGTGGTTTTTGTATTAGCCTCCTGTTTACATCTGTCAGAGTGTCTCTTCGGGCACAGTAGTAAACTGCTGTGTCCTCCGTCTTCAGATTGTTCATCTGCAGAAAGACTTTGCTGCTGGAGTCGTCTCTGGAAATGGTGAATCTGCCTTGGACAGACTGGGAGTAATAGAAACTGGTACTATACGTGTGCACAAAAGCGATCCATTCCAGTCCTTTCCCAGGAGCCTGTCTGACCCAGTTCATGGGATAGCTGCTGAATGTGAATCCAGAGCCTGTACAGGTCAGTCTGTGGGATTCTCCTGGTCTTTTAGTCACTGGTTCAGACTCTGTCAGAGTCTGTC
>NW_015114085.1:144758-149378 GCF_001443285.1 Poecilia latipinna | reverse complement strand
GCTGCTGAATGTGAATCCAGAGCCTGTACAGGTCAGTCTGTGGGATTCTCCTGGTCTTTTAGTCACTGGTTCAGACTCTGTCAGAGTCTGTCCAGCAACACCTACAAAAACAGAAGTGTGAGTAACTAATGGGACACAAAAAAGAAAGTTAAAGAAAAGATACATTAATCTTTTCACCTGCAAAGAAGACAGTGAACACCAGGAGCCCTGACCTACAGTCCATCATGTTTAGCTGTGTTCTCCTGTCTCCCTCTGCATATAAATAGAGCAGGAAGATGATTTTTGCATTAGCTCCTTCTCAGGGGAAAACCACAAGATTAGACCTGCTAAAATTATGAATAAATATTTAAGTTTCAATCAAGAACAGATTTGTGTTTAGTGAAAATAGTAAGTAGTGAGAGATGCACATTATTTTCCTTGTTATTTTTGTAAAATAAAAACAAACTTTAAATCAAACGAAATGACAAGAGAATTAAATAGTGCTTTTCAGGACCTTCGGAAACGGTTTACATGAAGTCAGTCATTTCCGGTCACATTTAGTTGAAATATCAATGATTTCTGGGAAATTTAAACCAAAATATATTTGATTGTATATATTTGTATTTGCATGAAATATACACATTTTTTAATAAGGTTGATATTTAATGTACTTTTGCATATAATTTTATTCTTCACCAGGTAAATAAATCCCTTTAATTATAACATTTAAACAAGACTCATATTCATTTCCTTTTGTCTCTATTCCCATATTGCAATACAGATAAATCAGAGTATGATTTATTCTGACAGTTCATGTGTATGAACCATTATATATATTCATATAGACACATTTCACAGTAAATCAGTCATTTCTGTTTGAAAACTTACTGGATGAAAAGTGTGAACAGCTCAGAGGATATTTTGTAAAACTAAAAGCTTTGCTGTTACAGGAAATGGATCTACTATTTTCAGTGGCCTTTGGGGGCCACCTGTGGTGGCTTCTTGTTAAAGCAGTTCATGTAGTCAGCCCGGGGGGGTTTTTGCACAGTTTTGTCTGCTTTCTGTGTCACTGTGACTCTTGAGCGCAGTAATAAACAGCAGAATCCTGACTCGTCAAGCTGTTTATCTGCAGATACACTTGGTTTCTGCTATTGTCTCTAGAGGGGCTAAAACGGTTTTTCACAGACTGAGCGTAGTTGACACTACTATCACTGTAAATAGTTAAAATCCACTCCAGTCCTTTTCCAGCTGCCTGTCTGATCCAAGCGATGTGAGGATCGCTACCAAACCCAGAATATGTGCAGGTCAGTCTGTGGGATTCTCCAGGTTCTTTAGTCGCTGGTTCAGACTCAGTCAGTGTTTGACCATCAGAACCTGAAATGTAAAGCAGTTTGTCAAAACAGCCCCATTAATATAATGTCACTTTGTTTGAAATAAAACCAAGCCGTGTTTTACCAGTTATTGAACAAAACACAAAGAGGAAACCAACTAAACGAGTCGGTCTGATCATCATGAAGGTCATCTGGTCTGGTTGCAATTTGTTGTGATGAATCAAAGTATCATTGTTTTGTGACAGCTATGCATACTTATGTTATGAAGTTGTCTGTTTTGCATTGGCTCCTCCTCCTCAACATGATGAAATTAAAACAATCATCTGACATATCTGCTCCAATAAGACAGATCTGCTTTAAATGAATACTCTCCCATAGTGGTAAAGTAAAAGGGATGCTTATTATTATGGGTCATTTACATGTTTGCTGAATTTGTCCTTGTTTACTATAACTTCCTCTATAGCATTGCTTTCTGGCTAAAGTGGACATTTATATTGTTGAATCAATCTAACATTACATGTTGTTATATATATTGTCTTCCATCTTCAGGCTGTTCATTTGTGATGTATTGTCACACATGTATTGTACTGTATTATGGTCACGAACCCTATAATGTTACATCAAAGTAGATGAGATCTGTTATTTAGGTTTTGATAGTTATTGAGCCTTTATTAACCAAATACCAAAATTATCCTCAAATGAAGAGGAATGTTTTACACAAAGAGTCAGTTCTGAATAAATCATTAAAAAAACAAACAAAAAAAACACATTAATTTAGTTGCTGTTGTCTGCAGTTTATATTGTTTTCGTCCTGACAGGAGAAAAAACTATTGATAAGTTTTTCACTGATTATTAATGTTTCTTCTTTTAATTGGATGTAAATGTTGGAAACGACTAATGACTGAAAGATTTAGTTCATAGTTCACATGAAAACGTGTAACTTTTCACATCTTGTTCATAAGACAACGTGTGTGGTGTGGTATGCATTTTCATTTACGTAGCTTTAAGTTGTCTAATAATCAATGGGTAAGGTTGTAGTGTATGTTGTATTACTATTATTGAATCACAACAAATATATATGAAACTGTGAAAAAACAGAATTGTATTTATATTAGTCATAGTTTAGATTTTCCTGGTTTTGCCCTCTGTTCAACTGCCTGCCAGTATTTATCTACAGTATATATTTATTTGTTTATTTTTTATTTTATTTTTGATATGCAACACTGATATATTACACTTTTTTCTTTTAAAATAAAATGCAAAACATACTCCTGCCACTTTATCACAACGCATTAACACTGTGGGTTTTTGCACAGCTGCAGAACCAGGTGGAGTCACTGTGGTGTTTGTCAAGCACAATAATAAATTGCAGAATCTTCCACCTTCAGGTTGTTCATTTGCAGATACACTTGCTCTTTATTGTTGTCTCTGGACATGATGAATCTGCCTTGGACTGACTGAGCATAAGCAGTGGACGTACTCTGAATAAGGGCAACCCACTCCAGTCCCTTACCAGGAGTCTGTCTGACCCAGTGCATCCAGAAGTCACTAAATGTAAATCCAGAACCTGTACAGGTCAGCTTGTGAGAGTCTCCTGCGTTTTTAACCACCGGGGCTGATTCTGTCAGCGTTTGGCCATAAATGCCTGTAGGGGTGAAAAAAATTAGTCTTGACATGGACTCACATCAGCCTTAAACTTATATAAAACTCAAAATAATTCACCTTGACAGCAGATTGTGAAAAGCAGCAGCCCTGTCATGTAGTCCATTCTGATCATCTGTTTGTCACCTGCTTTCTGCCAGACCTAGTTAAATCAAATGCAGATATATGGATGACATCCTCTTGTTTTGCATAAACCCCTCCTCAGAATAAATCTTGAATCCAGACATTACATGATGTTTTCATAAGCAAACTGTCAGTGTTTTTTTATGTTTTATAATAGCTGTTATTTTTCCAAAAGCTCATAAATAATTTGTTTTGATATGTTGCAGTTACCAAATTAAAAAAAAAAAAACTGATCCAGATTTTTTCCTGTCTTAAAATGAATCTTTACATAAACGTCAAGGCATCAAAACTTTAAGATTAAACGTCACTGAAACATACATTTCTATTTCTACTATTTTTAGTTTGTTCATTTGTCATTTAGACCTGAGTTAGGTAAATTGTTCATGTTTGAAGAGCCCCCTACTCTAAAGCCCTGGATCACAAGATATTTAATACATTTTCACTCATACAGCAGTGACTATGACAAACACTGTTTTGGTTTTGCTTAGACTGTTGGTGTTGCATAAATGTGCCCTAAGTAAGAATTACTGATGAAATGTGGAGCTTGTTTCAGATGGTTAGTTTTTGTTCAGTGTTTCTGCTTTGTTGTGTCACAGTGGGGCTCGAGCACAATAGTAAACTGAAGAATCCTCAGTCTTCAAGCCGGTCAGCTGCAGATCCACCTGTTGCCTATTGTTGTCTCTGGAGATGGTGAACCTATTTTTCACTGATTCAAAATATCCGCTTCTACTACCATCATCACTGATCCAGCCGAGCCACTCTGGTCCTTTCCCAGCTGCCTGCCGGATCCAGTGAATGTAAGGATTGCTACTGAACCCTGAACATGTGCAGGTCAGTGTGTGAGATTCTCCTGGTCTTCTAACCACTGATTCAGACTGAGTCAGAGTTTGACCATCAGTGCCTGTAGAAATGGAAACAACTAGTTATTGTAACCACCTGAACGTTTTCTTACTTTCTTTCATCAAAAACTCCTTGATCTTACCAGTTATAACGCTCAATGCAATGAGAAAAACAACCAAAGAAGTTGCTCTGGTCATTGTAAAAGTCCCTGCTGTGAGGTTCATTTTTGGCTTGTTTGTCATAATGAACTCCTGAACGTTGATCTGCAACACATATGAAGAAATTGGCTCCATCTGTTTTGCATTGACTCCTCCTCCTTCTCAGGAAGACACTAAAATACTTTGTTAATTCTGAAATGAATTTTTCTGCTCTGTGCTTTGAGAACACAGAAAACTAATGAGGAAGCGCTGATGCAATTAATAACGTTGAAATGAAAACATTTTGGTGCACATTAGAAATAGAGGGTGATTTAACCCCCTCTCTACCTTCTCTACAACACAACACTGTATTGCTGCTTGTCTTTAAAACAATCTTTATTTTGAAGGTACTTGAAAAGTTGAGAGCAGAAGAAACTCAAAGTAGCATCTGTTTTCTACATGGTGAGTATTTGTATGTCCACATTCAGGTTTTTCTAAACCCTCTTAGTCTTTTCATACCACAATCTACTTTGTTGTGATATTTTATT
>NW_015114085.1:124174-140020 GCF_001443285.1 Poecilia latipinna | reverse complement strand
AGTTCACAACAGTGAATGAGCATAGACATGTTTTGCTTTTGACTTAAATTACATCATTTCAAACCATATACATATCGTTTGATTTAATTGGCATTGATAGATACTGTCTTAAAATTTTCATGCAAACTTGATAATTACAAGATTATCATTTATTATTAATTTATTTACTCAGTTTTATCTTATTCTTCTATCTGAACCACAAAAACACAAAGGGAAACTCACTCAAAGGTTTTTGCTCTTTTATGGTTTATGGTTACTGTAAATTACACTAAAACAATTTTATGCACATAGAAGCTGTAAAATTGTAAACGAGACATTTTTACAAAGGTATGCCGTTAAGTATAGTACAGTAGACATTGGCAGACTGATCTCAACACTTTTAAAATAAAGAAGGAAACAAATACTAACAACAAATCTTACAAGGCTTCCAAAGCCAGCTTGTTTTATTTGCCCAGCAGAGGAAGGTTTCTTAATGGAGTCCAATGATTTTATTTCTCTTGGAGGTTTGAGTAAAAAGTTCCTCCTTATGTCATCTGTTAGGTTTTTTATGCACAGGGGAGTTTTTGTACAGTGTTTCTGCTTTCTGCCGCACCGTGAATGGCGGACACAATAATAAACAGCAGAATCTCCAGCTGTCAGGCTGTTCATCTGCAGATACACCTGGTTTCTGCTGTTCTCTCTGGTGATGGTGAACCGGCCTTTCACTGACTGAGAGTAGTAGATGCTGCCACTGTTGCCACTGATTGTAGCGAGAAACTCCAGTCCTTTTCCAGCTGCCTGCCTGATCCAAGCGTTCCAGTGATGCTGAGCAAACCCAGAATACGTGCAGGTCAGTCTCTGGGAGTCTCCAGGCCTTTTCACCATCGGTTCAGACTCAGTCAGAGTTTGGCCATCAGTTCCTGTATATGCAGGTTAATTGTTATCGATTGACGTCTAATGGTTCCGTTCTGCAGAGTCAACAAGTTGGTTAAAAACCTTACTGTCTTACCTGTCCAGTTAACAAACAGGATGAGAAAAGCAAACACAGCCTCGGATCTTATCGTTGTAGGAGTCATTTCTACCTGCTCACTCTGCAGCGAGTTAGTCGCCGATTTACTGCAGCTCTTAAACTCGGAAACAGATAAGTGCAGTAAGTTTGAATTAACTCTTCCCCTTTGAAGAAGAAAAGAAGGGTGTGTGCAAAAATTCAGCAGTACAGAAATAAATTTGAATATTAATGGAAAAAAAAATCACAAAATAATTAACTCCATTCACTTGTGAAACACATTTTATACAATATCAACAGGAACTGATGTTTCCAAGACTCTGATTCTACTAATTATGATTTTCTGATTACAGCGGATGTAAACACAAATTCAAATATTATTAAGTCTCTAAACAATAAAACATAATTGTGATTAATGAAAGAATATGTTTAATACCTGCTCAAAGATTGATATTTTTAAGGTTTTTCTTTCTTTTTTTTTTTTTACTCATACAAATGAGTCTCCCGAAGACATTTAATAAATTCTATTCATATATTGATTATGGCTTTGCATACTTTATTTAAATTTATATTTTTAACCATGTCATGAACTACACTATGAACATAACAAATATTTTAAATATATTCATATGACTCTTGATGTAAAATATAAAGCTCAGATCTTAAGCAGAAATTTTCTTACCAAGACTGAAAAGAGATAAAAGATAAAACACGCTGATAAAAACTAGACAGGGATAATACAAAATGTTGAAGATTTGTCTACTTTGCTGCAGCTAATGAATTAGTTGTTTTTCCATACATTAATATGTTCATGAAAAATGTAGACCAATATAAAATCTGTATTCCACAGCAGGCAGGATAATATCTCTTTCTGTCTTAACAGAAATAAACAGGAAAACTCAAACCACGAAATCAACTGAGGCTTTATTTGTCTGCTCAGTTTGCCAACATCATTGTTGTTTTCTGTCACTGCCTGCTCTGTGAGGAGTTTTTGTACAGCCTCTGTGCTCATATTACCCACTGTGTGTTTCGTGTACAGTAATACACAGCAGAGTCCTCTGGTTTCAGGTTGGACAGTCTAAGATACACCATGCTTTTGCTGTTGTCTCTGGTGATCTCTATGCGTCCTTGAACAATGGTGTCGTAAACAGTTTTACTTGCGTCATACCAAATTGCACCTATGTGCTCCAATGGTTTTCCTGGAGCTTCTCTCGCCCAGTGCATTCCATAGCCACCAAAGTTAAATCCAGATCCTCTACAGGACAGACTGACAGCTTCCTGAGGGTTTTTTACCACTGGAGTGGAAGGAATGGACTCCAGACTCTGGCTGCTAAAACCTGTCACGAAAAGCAGAAATTAAGTTGGACACAAACAATGTGAGGCCTAATATATGTATGACAGTATAAAATCTCACAGGGCAGACAGAGCACTGTCAGGAGAATAGACGGTCCGATCGACATCTTGAAGCTGAAGCTGTGAGTGAAGAACCGTCATTTAATGAAGACAGTCTGTCAGGAGGAGGTCTGAAGCATGACGTCAGCATTTGAATTAGATTTAAAAGGCAAATGTAGCCGATCCAAAAGTCAATAGTTTTAATGTTTTAGATGGATCACAAAATTAATTTCATTGCCTTCTCTTTCTCTCACTCAACATAAAATCATAAATGCATAGACACACATAAAAGCCCATAAAAATATGTATTTTCAGCAAAAAATACTTTTAAAAAAGGTACCAACATTTTAACCACGATGCGTATTGACTCCTTTTTATGAAAAATTAACATGACTATTTAAAACTAATTCAGAGTAACGACAACTTGATCTACAGTTCGTTGCTATATTCTTTATCTGCACAGACGTAATATTTAGACTTTGATAATTATTAATAGTTGGGTATTAGTTCAGCTGTTTGATAGCTGCAGTACATAAAAGCATAATTCACTACTTATATCTTATGTTCTCCATCAAAGCAGACCTTTACCTTATTATTAGACAATTCAGCCAATATAGTCTCATGAAATAAAGTCTGAACCAAGTTTTGGGTTTTTGTTCAGTGTTTCTTCTTTCATGACTACCACCATTTTTCTGCCATTTTCCACCATTTTTAATTCCAAATGTAAGAAAGATTCATGATTAATAGTTAATAGTTATCAGGAAATGACATAGACATCAAATAAATCAACATATCCTATCCTCTGTATTTGAGATATATTGTATGCGTATACTTTGAAAAAAACTAAATTAAAATATCCAATGAGAAGTTAAAAGTTTTCCTCCTACAATATTGTTTTAATTTTTTTGCAATTATTTGTAACAGTTTTTTAGAGCAAGTGTGTTTGTAGTTTGTTTATTGCAACCTTTAGAATTACTATACTTCTTCAAGTGTACACTCTAAAATAACATTTTTCCTTACAAAATATATTCTCCATTAAAAAGCCGTAGCTTTGTTCAGAATTTTGATCTTGTGAGAATTATTCCAGACTAATATCTGTGGATACATTTTTGAACTTGGTTTAATGCGGTTAGTTTTTGTGCAGTGTTTTTGTTTTTTGTGTCACTGTGGATCTCGAACACAGTAATAAACAGCAGAATCCTCCGTCTTCAAGCTGTTCAGCTGCAGATCCACCTGCTGTCTGTTGTTGTCTCTGGAGATGCTGAACCTATTTTTTACTGAATCACGAAAGCCACTGCTAGCACCGTCAGGACTGATCCAACCGAGCCACTCTGGTCTTTTCCCAGCTGCCTGCGTAATCCAGTTAATGTAAGGTTCGCTACTGAACCCAGAAAGTGTGCAGGTCAGAGTGTGGGATTCTCCTGGCCTCTTAACCACTGATTCAGACTGAGTCAGAGTTTGACCATCTGTATCTGCAGAAATGGAAACAATTTGTTAATGTAATCACAAAATAAACATTCTCTTACTTTCTTTCTGCCAAACCTCCAAGATCTTACCAGTTATAATACAAAGCACAGTGAGAAAAACAACCAAATAAATTGTTCTGGTCATTGTAAAAAGTCCCTGGTATGATTTCTTTGGAGCTCAGATGTAAGAGTGAGTCCCTGAACTTTGTTTTGGAACATAAATGAAGAAACTGACTGATAGTTTTGCATTGACTCCTCCTCTAAGAGGAGTAAATCCAGAAGTTCAGAGTTTTTTTTTTTTCTTCATGTGTCATTTTATGGCTTTTCAGCCAAGATCTTGTATCTAGCAGACCAGTTGCATTAATAAAATATAAAACTGTGTTTGTATGACCTTGAAACTTTGGATTATTTGTATGGGCGCACAAGTTTTACTCGTGTGTGTCTGAGAGAGAGCTTGTATTTCCCTACAGATTTTTGAAATTGTCATAAATGTGTGCTTGCATTTAAGGAATGTTTATCTGTAATCACGGTCATCAGTCTATTATGCTGCCTTGTGGTCAACATTGAAACACCTTCTTTAGAGCTGGAGCTCAGCTTCTCCACCTACTTTAAGTCATGTGCTTCCTTCGCAACACAGTTTTTTTTATTTCAATCACAAAAAGTTGGATACACGGTGCTATTGCTGTGGTATCCCACTCTGAAAGCTGTTAGATTAGTCTGTTCTACTTACATTGTTCTAAACTAATCCCATCCATTTCAGAGTGTTTTCTTCAATTGTACCAATTCGGTTGATTCAAGAGGAATTAAAGGTGAGACCAGATCCACTGCATGTGGCCTCATCGGAGTTTTCAAAGAGGAATAACCTTAAGAAGCAAGATCATTTATATAGTAGAGAGAGAGAGCAAGCACAAGTAGAATGAGATTTTTTCTCATCATAAAACTAGAGATATGATTTCTTGTGCTAAAAACATAAAATTTATGAGATCATAAGTCTGAAAACCACAGATATGTGTTCAAAGGAAAGACTGAAAACCTCAGTGTTTTGTTGATGTAGTTAGTTGTTGATTTTAAAAACAGAGTTAAGTCACATAACATGACCACACTAAAATATATAAACCACAAAAATCACCTGTTTATTTATCTGCTCAATATGTGTGGATTTTAATGCTACTGCTGCTTTGTCGCTTTCTTTTCAGTGGGGAGTTTTTGTACAGCCTCTTTGCTCACATTAGCCACTGTGAGGCTGCAGCACAGTGATACACAGCAGAGTCCTCTGGCTTCAGGTTGGACAGCTTCAGATATGTCATGCTAATACTGTTGTCTCTGGTGATTTCAATGCGTCCTTCCACACTGCTGGCATAAACTGTTTTACTTGAATCATACCAAATTGTACCCATCCATTCTAGTGTTTTTCCTTCATGTTTTCTGATCCAGTTCATTCCATATCGACTGAAATCAAATCCAGATCCTCTGCAGGACAGACTCAGAACTTCCTGAGGCCTTTTCACCACTGAGGTGGAAGGAATGGACTCCATGGACTGGCTGCTAGAACCTGAGAGAGGTTCAGAAAGTCAATGAAAGAGAATAAACATAATAAAATCCAAATGAAATAATTAAAGGTAGATTACAATATTGCATTTAAAACAACTCACAAGGCAGACAGATGACTGTCAGCAGAACAAACAGTTTGATCATCATCTTGAAACTGGGAGGAGTGACTGAATGGTTTCCCTCTAAAAAGACAGTCTGACAGGAGGAGGTCTGAAGTATGACATCCTCATTTGTATCATATTATAAAGGCAAATGTGCCAAATATATAAGAAGAAAATCACCATGGCAATTCTTTGAGTTAGAACACATTGTACTTTCTTCTATATTTCAATGTTCAAGAAACTCTATGTAAACATATTTAAATAAAAAATAAAGCAACATTGTCATGTTTTATTTACTTTTAGTGAATATTTCATTTTATTCTCATCACTACATGCTATGAGATTTTCAGTGATATCCTGACGTGTATTCTTGTATTTTTGCCAAAATTGAATAGAATACAAACATAATAATGAAGTTTTGAATTTAAAACAACACATACCAAATGATAATACAATATTTAAATTTTAGCTGTGATTTCCTAAAGTTAAAACCCATTTTATTCCTGAGGCTTTAACCAAGTCCTGCCCAGTCCTTTTTCCTACAGGCTGATGGAAACTCCTCGAAGACTGATGGTCAGACGTTCACCTTACTGCACATCAAGGTCTGGTGTTCACAATTCATACGTGAGGAGGGGGAGATCTATTGGGAGATTCTATTAATCTACGGAAAATTTAATTAAAAGATGAAATGTCTTTAAAAGAAAGTTAGGGAATTCGTTTTCCGTCTTCCTGCACATCTTCTATCGTCAATGGGATATTTAATGTTCATGCTTCAAACATTATAGGAGTTTTTGTGTTATTTGTGTTTGTAATTTTGCTTGTTTACAGCAGGTCTCTCTTGTAAATGGCATATTGGATCTCAAAGAGACAACTTGTATAAATAAAGGGCAAATAAAATAAAATTATATCTAAGTATCTAAGCATATTTATTCTTGTCTTTGATACAGTGAGTCTAGTGCTCATTAATGTAAACTTAACACTATAGTAGTAAATTATTTGTGAAAATATTGAAAATAGAGAAGTTTGACTTTAGTTATAATAAAGTCATAATGGCAAATATCCTCAAAGGCAAACAAAATAAAAGTATTTCTCAAATGTTGACTATGCAATAAATTTGCTACTGATGATGACATTTATTATACAGATGATAAAATGTGATAAGAACATTCTGTAAAATTCTAGAGTCAATTATTTTTAACTTGCTTTGCAATTGTAGATACCTTAACATGTCTACAATGTTAATTCAGATGTAAAAAGATCAGACTGTCCCCAGTGTTGATGTGAAATAGAGGAACTAGTTTTTGTATGACTCTCCTGTCTGTGTACATGATAGTGTGTCTCTTGCACAGTAGTAAACTGCTGTGTCCTCGGTCCTCAGATTGTTCATCTGCAGATAGACTTTACTGCTGGAGTCGTCTCTGGAAATGGTGAATCTGCCTTGGACAGACTGGGAGTAAAAGAAATGGGAACTGCCTGTGTGCACAAAAGCGATCCATTCAAGTCCTTTTCCAGGAGCCTGTCTGACCCAGTTCATGGCATAGCTGCTGAATGTGAATCCAGAGCCTGTACAGGTCAGTCTGTGGGATTCTCCTGGTCTTTTAGTCACTGGTTCAGACTCTGTCAGAGTCTGTCCAGTAACACCTGTCAAAATAAAAAAAAAACAACAACAAAAAAAACATCAATCTGGTGGCACGATTAAAAAGATCATATATTTAGGATGTATATAAATTCACCGGTCATGAAGACAGTTAAGATGGGCTGTTCCTGTCCAACAGCCCATCATGTCAAACTGTGTGTGCATGTCTTCAGGCCTTTCCTGGTGATAAATACAGGTGTTAGGTGTGTTTTGCATTGACTCCTCCTCAGAAACTTTTCAGAGTTACATTTTTCTGCAGTATCTCACTGATAACTGTCTTTATTCTGCCACACTGTCTGTTTAGTTTTTATTCATGGATATAATCTTTTCAGTGAACAAAGGTGTTTTGAATTCAGTATGTTCAAATGCAACTGATATAGCTTTTGTTTTTTATATATATTTCTGCACTAAACACACATATTTCCAGGCAATAGCTGAAAAGAAAACACACACTCCCCACCTATTTCTGGACGATAGCAGAACAAAATATTAAAAATATACTGATGTTACATCAAGCCTAAATAATGGTGTATACAGAGGATCATTTCATAACATGTAACTCCTGTTCCAGGTACATTTTGTTTGGAAACAAAAAAAAAAAGGACATTTGGAAGATAACAGTGAAGAGACACATCAGAGCATAAATTACATTGATGGAAACCTGCAGCAGGACCAGAGCAGTGCTGGATCCTCTGGTAATGATAATGAAATTATTCTAAAAAAATGAAGACTTTTGTCTATTCCTCTTTCCTCTAATCTAATGATCTATCTGTCTGTAAGAGCTTTTTGCTCTTATCTATTTCAGATAACCTGCAGTCAGTCCATATTGTAAAATTATTTTTATAATTGAGTTTTTCATTGCTATCATCTGATACCCTGCTGTTGTTTATATTGTTCTTGTTTCACAATTTTAAACAATGGCACCTTGAACAAATTATGCATAACGGTACATAAAATAGCTGCAGCCACATATATTGAGGAGAACTGACTTAATTTCAGACGTCTTATGAATCATCAGTGGTGTTACGGCGCCCTCTCTGGTGAATCCTGGGCTTCTCTGAATCCTGTCATAGAGAAAGCAGAAGACTTTCTCTGTGTGCTGCTTTATGTAAAAGAGTTCCCACCATATTTTACAGTGGCAAAATTGGATATGTTTTGTTGTCCAGCCTCATTATGCTCTTTTGTTTAGCTGCAGACTACGGGTACAGCAACTCTGTAATGTGTTTCTGAGATATTGTCCTTTTACAATTACCTTTGACAGATTAATACATTAATTATGACAGCATTAATCCTAAAACTAACCCATTTATTACACTTTTCATCATGGGAATCCAGTTAACAACTAGAAGCAGTTGTGTTTGTGTGAAGCACACACACATCCTGACACACACCATGGTTTACTCTTTCACTTACAGCTGATCTACCAGGGAGTATGAGAAACATACTGTTCAGAGCAGTGTCCTAATAATCACGTAATACGTTATCAATTTGTCCATTTATAATCTTATGGGCAAACTTACTATTGTAATATTGCTGACACATCATTGTTTTGTGTTAAACTAAGTCTAACTTTTATTGCACTGCCTTTTTCCTCCAAGAATCTGCATCCTTGTTAGAGCATATTTGACCTGTCCTCATTCTTCTAATAATTTCCCCAGAGAAAAATCCGCTGACTCACATCTTCCTTAATTAAGACAAATAAGCTTTTATGTCACGACATAAAATTTCCTCATTAAGTGAGCTTATTATAAAGTTTATGCATTTTTGCATTAAAAGTGTAATCCAAAAAACTAATTCAGCCCAACAGTCAGGAATTGTATTCACAATAAAAATTCGAACAAAATCTCTCATCAGTTCTGTGCTGTTTTTTTTAGTAGCATAAAAAAGTACAGCATAATTCATTTCATGATTGAAAAAGACTTTGTGCTTACTGCTGGTTAAAAAAATACTTTTTTTTTTCTACGACTGTAAAAAGCTTGTGCGAAAGGCAGAACCAGAGCCAGAAGTGAGGTTAACCAAATCGCACCCCGTTGATGGGAAACCGAGCTGCTGTTTGGTTCCAGTCAGATTTGCATCTCCTGCTTAAACTTCCTGTCGAAATGTGGTTTCAACTGATGAAACTGTTGCACCGAAAAACAAGACGTGAACTGTAATAAAAGAACCTGAGCTTCATCAAACTCATGCTAAAAGATATGATGTCTAAAAATACCAAAACAGGATTAAGCAGACATAAAAAAAGAACCAAGCCAACAAAAAACAGGAACATATTTAATGAAATAACATAACTTGACAATTTAATAGAAATTAATAAGATACTTCCAGGCTTTAAAGCATAAAATACAAAGCATATTTTAAAACTTCTTAGAAAATGTTTTCATGCAACATTTTAAATCTGCAAATCTTTCATGGATTGCAACAAGATCTAAGCACATTTCATTTGAGACGAGAGCTGCCTGAATACAAATGTATATTTAATTGACAGAAGGTTTTAGGGAGAGTTTTTTGTTCAATTGTCTTATAATGTATTTTTGCTTAATGATTTTGATGACACCATTTGCCATCATGTAATGTTCACTGCTTATTTCATAATCGGTTTCTGTATTATGTTTTCATGATGCAAAGCACATTGAACTGCCTTTTTAAACTTGGCTAAAAATAAACTTGACTAAATGCTTTCAGTGATAAATATGTCACTCTTCAGATTTACACAATTAGGAGGAAAAATCTGACAGCAAAGTTTCAAACTTTAAATCTTATTGACTTGAAGTTTGTGTGGTATATAATTTTTTTCTCAGAAGATCAGGCCTCTGATGGTGAGGACGGTGCTGAAGGCCAGAGCTTTGGTGAACACCACTCGGACTCCGTTCATCAGCAGCAGGTAGAAGTTCAGCTTGGCTTTTTCTGGACGAAAGAGAAACAGAGTTCAGACTCGAACACAAACAGCTGACAGCAGCGATGGAACCAAACTGAGACAGGAAGAGATCAGACTGACCTGGATAAATGCTGCCACATTCATCATCTGTTTGGACACAGAAAGGACAGGTGGTAAATTAATTACATGAACATTAATTCAGCAGCTGAAAATTTCCATTTGATCAAACATAGACAGTTTTATTTGTTTAGTACCAGCTTCATTGTTGCCGAAGGTCCCGTTCATCCCACAGGAGTAAATGGTTTCATTACTGAATACAGCATAGTTGTAGGTCCCGTCCTTTGACAGAACTGCATCATCAGTGCTCACGTTGACCGGACCCCCTTTTTGTTTCAGAACCACCTCTTCCCCCTTTGGACGGAAACCTGTGGCCAGACAGACGTTTGGACCGAGATCATCTGCTGACTTCAGGGGGGAGTCAGGATTCGACAGAGGACTGAGGACGAACAGGGACGGAGTCTGAGAGGGACCATCTGTTCCAACAAAGAAAAAGCAAATCGTGATTTTAATGAATCAAATGTAGCAAAAAAT
Organism: Poecilia latipinna; assembly: GCF_001443285.1. Classification (NCBI taxonomy): domain Eukaryota; kingdom Metazoa; phylum Chordata; class Actinopteri; order Cyprinodontiformes; family Poeciliidae; genus Poecilia; species Poecilia latipinna. The sequence continues at coordinate 129,426 of NW_015114085.1, read as the reverse complement.
ATGAACAGAAATTTGTCAAGTAAGATAAACATGATAATTTTTTTTCTCTAAAATGTTCATATAATTATCTTTGTTTAAAATCATAACTTAAGAATTTTAAACTTAAAAATAGTTTTCAAAAACTTACATTTTGCCATTGAATTGCCTTATGGGGCCAGAAACATATTATATTTGTAAATAAATATTCCTCTTACTTCACAAATTTAAATACATTTATGCTTTACTTAGCTTGTACTTTTAAGACCATTTTAAAAATTTTACTTTTATCAGATCTTTATAACACATAAATTAAATATATTTTATATAAATCCCCGTAAGTCTAACATTTTTTATTACAAACTATTATTACTTTATTAATAGGCAGTGATATTATGTCAGTACCATTGTCTTTATAGCCATGCTTTTGGGTTATTAATTCCAGTCATTATTTTAATAAATTATGTAAATTAAAAAATATGTTGTGTATAAATTAAACTACATTTAAACAGTTAAAATGTGTAACATAAACACAAGCAATTGTTCAAAAATAAATTAAGTTCCTTGACCTTTTGTTGTTTCTGATTTTTTATTTATTTATTTTTTTAATTTTCCATTTTTCGTCTGATTTTAGAAGTATATATTTATGTTTCCTCTTAGGTCAATCTTCTCTCTTGTTTTGACTTCATTTTATTTTTAACATAAGTTTTGGTTGTGTCGTTGTATGATTGTGCTATTTTATTATACCTCATAATCTTAATCACAAATAATGACAATTATTTGATTCCCATACTGTCTTTTGAGCTCATACAACTCAATGTTCTTTATGTTGCAGTTTTTTAAACAATAAAGCTTCTCTTACATTAAGTGTTTTATCAAACATGATATTGAGTACAAATTTAATTAGATGAAAACAGCTTTTTTAATTTTCGTAATGTTGCCCATCTGCAGCTTTAAATATGCAATAAAACAAGTAAAGTTTTTGAGCTTCTTTGTGTGTTTGAAGCAGCTGCAGATACTTTGTTTTTGCTTTAGACCAATGGATTTAAATTCTCCAAGAATGTGAGATTCTAATGTTCCTGAGGACGGAGCGGTGTGTGTGTGTTTGCAGGGAGAAAACTTTACTGAAGTCAGCTCCTTCCACACAAACTACATTTTTAGTATAAATTATTTAGACAACACTTGAGAGTTGGTTTAATTCTGTTCAAGGAGCCGCAGTGAAGCAGAGGAAACTGACTCAGTTAAGTTTTCATCTACAGAAACATTTTTCACTCAAATATTCTATTTTACGGTTACAGATATCTGAGGACTAAAGGATCTCTAAATCTTTGTTTTTGCAAAACTACAACATATTAAAACTCTGTTTCTCTTCAGTAATTAAAATGGCTTCAACTGATAGGACAATTTTAATACGGGAAATATACTTGATGCAATAAAGTTTCAATTTAAATCAGGATTTATGAATTTTCATGTTTTCCATTTCACCTCAACTGTTAATGGTATGAAATACTTGTGCTATATTGCTTAAGTACTTTGTCTTTTTTCTTATCTTTAAAACAATTATTTTTTTGTATTATGTTTAGTTTTCACAAATAAACTGATCAATTTTGATTCGATTTATTATTGCAGTAGTTGTCATTTCATTTTGTTTTCAATTATTTTATTATGCAGTTGTTAGGTTTCATGTAACTGCAATGCTTTCATGCTTTAATGTGAGTGACACTGTGGAAGACATTTTGGGTCTTTGGAAGAATCGATTATAATACTTTATTTTTCTACCCTGTTTAATTCCTTTTATCTCACATTCCAAGTAATAATATCAAGCTAAAGCCTAAACTCTTTTGTGAAAAAGAACAATTTTGCTGATCAGAGGGACAATTAAAACTGAACAAAAACAATACGAACAAAATTCATGGAATATTATTTTAAATAAATTAAAAAACAAACAAACACATAAATTAGGAACATTGTAAAATTATCTCCTCTATAATGTCAAATCTCTTCAGGCGGTTTGTTCAGCGTGTTTTTAACGTACTATAACCACCGAAACCAAAAAAAACAACACTTCATATTACCAAAATAACTTTAAAATACAGCAAGAAAGCAGGGTTTAGATAATATTGTAAAAAGTCTCACCTGGACGAACAGTGACTGTGGTTCCATCTCCCCAGTAGTCAAAAACTCCATCACAGTGCTACATCTTCACTGAGTCCTATAACAAAAACCTGCAGCACCACAGAAACACCAACTAAAACCAGATCCATGTGTTTACCACACTTTACTGGAACAGATTAACATTCACGGAGGAGTCTGATCTCCATAAGTGTTTGCTTTGAAATAAACTTTGTGCCAACTCTCAATCAGACTTTAAAACTGAAATGGACTCTGAATTACCTTTGCTGCTTTATTAATTTAAACGGATAATTGTTAAACTTCTAAGCTTCCAAATAGATAAACAGTATATTTACCTCATGTTCTGCAAATGCTGGAGATGTTCTGTCTTTATTTTCTCTGCATATGAGAGGATTTCTGTCTCAGGTTTATATTCTGAGGTTTTTGTATTTGTGTGTATCTGTGTGCCACCCCGTAATATCACAGTAAAAAACCCTAATGCAAAAACCTACACCACCCTGAGGTGGGAGGATAAAAACAGAAGTCAAAGAAATGTGACAGCGACAAAAGTTGCAGAGTTTATTCATATTTTTGGTTCAATTAGCAATAATTTTAAACATATTTATTAGTTTTTAAGCTCTATGTTTAAAACATTTCCATTTTAACAAAAATTGACAATTAATGTGCTGAGACAATAAAAAAAAAAAACTGTATGTCAACTCATTGTTTATTTTTTCACCAATAAAAAAGAGGTTGGTGATTTCTGTGCTTTTTTAATGCATTTTCTTTATGAAATAGAAACACATCTCTAAATGTCATAATGTGTCATTATTATGTCATAGTCTGCTGGTAAATTTATTCTCTCTATAACAATCTGCATGTTGCTCAGTAATACTTTTTAAAGTTTACCATTAAGCCATCATTTATGTCTCCTATACACGTGTATAAAAACGATGCAAGATATGCAGCACAAATAAAGATAAAACAACAGACACTAGATGGTTTCTGTTTTTGTGGTTTTATCTCATCTGTTCAGATTGTTTAAGTAGAACGAGGAAGATTTGAGGCAGACATAAGTTCAACCTGTTTGTACACTGGAGGCAGAAACTGCTAATAGATTTGAGCTGCAGTGTCAGAAGGTGTACAGAATGTGGCAAGATCCCCTAAAGAGTGAGTGCTGAAGCTGACAATGAACGTAGCATCAGACTGTTACTTGGTTAGAGCAGAGACGTCCAGTGCACACTCAGGCATGGACGGTCTATCCTGAATCCAATTCTTAATCACTATTTTAAATTGAATTGAACTGTATTCTGGGGCTAATGCTGTTGGAAAGACATGTGATTCCACATTGTGTCAGAGGACAGACTTTTTTTAATTTTGCTATATTATAAAGTACATTTCCAGTAATTCCTATTGCCTCACCCAGGTTGTTTAGATTAGTTGGATAACTTCTTTCAACTAATTTATTAGGACCAACATGTCAAAGATGGAGCTGATTATTCTTTTGGAAACAAAACAAAAGCCTCATGAATATCTTTATTGTAGGCTACTGTAAGAAACAGAGGAGGAAAAAAAACTAAGGAAATTTACAAGCAAGCTGAAAGTCACAATTCAAAGCTCAATAAATATGTAAATCAGTTTTGAACTTAACACTCGATTTTAGTGGGTTCTTTGTGAATGTTAGTCAAATTGTTTAGTTATTAGAGACTTATTAGAAATGCCACCGTCTCTTTATCCAAACACAGAAAAGGCTTTCTGTAATTGCATCCTGATGGTTGGCTGGTTTTTGTTCAGGCTTCCATGTGGTTTGTGTCACTGTGTCTCATCTCACACAGTAATAAACAGCTGCATCCTCAGGCTGCAGATTCTGTCCTGTTATTGTTACTGTTCCAGCAGAAATGTCTCTGCTGTAGCTGAACTTGTTCTTCAGGGCATCATTTTGGTAAAAGTCACCATTATGTCCCCACATATGAAAAATCCATTCCAGTGGTTTTCCATCACGCTGTCTGATCCAACCTGTTGCAAATACAGCAGTCAAAGAATAACCAGAGGGCCGACAGACGATGGTCAAAGACTGTCCAGGCTGGACAATCTGGGAGTCTGGCTGAATCAGATCGATGCTCAAGACATCTAAGAAAAAAAGGAAACAGAATTGATGTCATAATTCATCAAAATTTTCGTGAATCTAGTGCAGTTATTAGTTTGAATCGACCCAAAGCTTCTCACTTGATCCAGCTGTCAGCAGCAGCATCAGAGCTACAGAGAACATGGTTGATGCTGAAGCTGAACTGATGGGAGTTCCTTCCTCTACTGACTGACACAGACTCCCCTCTTCTTTTTAAATGAACACACTTTGCATATTGTTGAATACATTTTCTTTTAGCTGAGTTTATTATTTTGTCTCAGCGTGATAGAGCACAGACAATCTGCAGAGCGAAACTTTGCTTTTACATCAATAATGAATTGAACCATAGTTGTAATTTGATGATTAAAGTATCAAATATTTAACTTTAAAATCAGCAACACTGAGCGCCCTCTAGTGTTTGAAACTGAAAATTGTCAAGGATGAGTTTTAAGGATCTGTTTGAACAGGACTCTTCAGATTGTCTACTATCAAATTAATTTGATGGCTGGAATAAAATTTCTATGTTGTCATTCCTGAAATGTACTACCTTCATTAGTTTTCTGACCTCAGTTGCTGAGTGACTTTCCATATAGCGCTCTAAAGGAAGTCTATCTTTTCATATCTGATCCAATTTTTTTTAAAGTTTTTTTTTAATCACATTTATTTGGGAAAAGATTGATCTCAACTCCTTCTTATTACTCAACATCTTTGTGGTCTCTGGAGGCTCTGTTTAATCTCCGGATCTCTCCATCCAGACATGCAAATGGTAGAATCTGAAGTTACATCTTATTCTCTCCTAAACTGTTAACTTGTTGCTTCACCTCAATTGATAACAGTTTATATTTATTATTTCACAGCTTCATAAAACATTTTTTTGTGTGGATCAGTATAAAACCACTTCTGTACACCTTTTTTTTTCGATTTTGCTTTACAAGTCCAGTTTTTTTTTGGCCGGGGGGGGGGGGGGGGGGGGGGTGGGGGGGGGGGTTGGTTTTGTTTTTTTTTTTTTTTTCTTTTTTCAAATTTTTTTTTTTTTTTA
>NW_015114085.1:120622-121373 GCF_001443285.1 Poecilia latipinna | reverse complement strand
TTTTTCTTTTTTTTTTTTTTTGTTTTTTGTTTCAAATGTCTTTTTTTTTTTGGGGGGGGGGGGGGGGGGGAGGGGTTGTGGAGGAGGTTTGATTTGATTTAATTTTTTTTTTCCATGTTCAACAATGTTATTTTTATATACAATCTTTTATTTGGACTGCTTTTATTGTTGTTTCCAGGTACCAACTTAACCTCTTCATATGAATATGTTTTTTTATACTCGTGCCACGTATCTCTGACCATTTAATAATTCAATCCAAACTGGTTCAATAAAGTCAGTTTAGTCTGGTGTTTGTAACATAACAGACAAATTGGGAAAAAATAAATAAAAAATAAAATAAAAATGTAATGTCTCGTTTAGGGACTCAAAGGAATTCAGCCTATTTTCTCTTTTTGCTTCCATTTTTGTACAATATGTGGATAGAAAGTGACTCTCAATTTTTAATTAAATAAAATACAATTTAATCTGAAATATTATTAACATTATTAGCATTTACTGTTAGACAATGCAAACATCACCACATTAAAGGTTTTTTTCTGTGGATGTTTTTGTGCAGCTGTTCCTCTGCTTTCAGTCACTGTGTCACTTCGAGCGCAGAAGTAAACAGCAGAATCTTCTGCTGTCAGGCTGCTGATCTGCAGGTACTGGGTGCTGCTAGGGACATTTTCAGTCATGATGAAACGACTTTGGAAGGAACTGCCATAGTCTGCTGAGTTTCTACCAGCATTCATCCTCCCAACCCACTCCAGAG
>NW_015114085.1:106540-115539 GCF_001443285.1 Poecilia latipinna | reverse complement strand
ATCAGATCAATACTGAGGACACCTATGAAAAGATGGAAATACAACCATTGTCACAATTCATCTGATTTTTAGCAAATCCAGAGTAATTATTAGCTTGAATCGACCCAAAGCTTCTCACTTGATCCAGCTGTCAGCAGAAGCATCAGAGCTACAGAGAACATGGTTGATGCTGAAGCTGAACTGATGGGAGTTTCTTCCTCTACTGACTGACACAGACCCGTCCCTTCTTTTTAAATGAACATACTTTGCATGTTGTTGAATACATTTCCTTTTCACTGAGTTTATTATTTTGTCTCAGCATCATAGAACATAGAAAATCTGCAGAGCAAAAAATTTACTTTTACATCAATAATGAGTTGAACCAAAGTTGTAATTTTATTGTCAAAGTACCAAATATTTTAAATCTAACTTTAAAATGAGCGCCCTCTAGTGTTTAAAAACAAAGAATTGTCATGGAGAAGTTTTATGGATCTGTTTGAACAGAACTCTTCAGATTTCCTACTATTAAATCAGTTTGTTGGCTGGTATATAATTTCTTTGTTGTAATTCCCGACATTTTTAACCCTCAGTAATTTTCTGACCTCAGTTGCTGAGTGACCTGCCATAAAGTGCTCTAAAGGAAGTCTATCTTTTCATATCTGATCCAATTTGTGATGGTAAAATGGTAAATGGACTGAATTATAGAGTACTTTATCCAATCATTTTTTACTACTAATATAGTGATATATGTGATATAGTTTTGTATCATATTTCTTTGGAAAATGATTGATCTCAACTCCGTCTTATTACTCAACATCTTTGTGGTCTCTGGAGGCTCTGTGTAATCTCTGGATCTCTCTGTCCATGCAAATGGTAGAATCTGAAGTTACATCTTATTCTCTCCTAAACTGTTAACTTGCTGCTGCATCCCAATTGATAACAGTTTAGATTCATTATTTCACAGCTTCATAAACCATTTTGTTGTTTTAATCAGTACAAAACCACTTCTATCCATGTTTTTAGATTTTGCTTTCGAACAAGTCCAGATTTTTTTTTAATTGATGTTCACCAATGTTTTTTTTCTTCTACACAATCTTTCATTTGTACTGCTTTTATTTTTGTTTCCAGGTGCCAACTCAATCTTTCATATGATTTTTTTTTTTTGACACTCATTTCACGTATTTCCGACCATTTAATAATTCAATTCACCCTGGTTCAGTAAACTAAGTTCAATAAATTAGTCTGGTGTTTGTAACATAACAGACAAATTGGCAAAACATAAATAAAAATATATCAAATACCACATTTAGGGGCTCGATTAAATTCAGCCTGTTCTGTATTTTTGCTTCCATTTTTGTACAATCTGTGGATATAACGTGTCTATGCCAATTTTTTTATTAAAGAAAATACAATTTAATCTGAAATGTTCTTAACAATATTAGCATTTACTGTTAGACAATGCAAACATCACCACATTAAAGGTTTTTGTCTGTGGATGTTTTTGTGCAGCTGTTCCTCTGTTTTCAGTCACTGTGTCTCTTCGAGCACAGAAGTAAACAGCAGAATCTTCTGCTGTCAGGCTGCTGATCTGCAGGTACTGGGTGCTGCTAGGGACATTTTCAGTCATGATGAAACGACTTTGGAAGGAACTGCCATAGTCTGCTGAGTTTCTACCAGCATTCATCCTCCCAACCCACTCCAGAGCTCTCCCTGGTTTCTGTCTGATCCAGTGAATGAAGTGTCTGGTCATGTCAAAACCAGAGATGACACAAGACATCTTCACTGTCTCTCCAGGTCTCTTCCCCTCAGATGGAGTCTGGTCCATTTTAATCTCACTAAAGACTCCTGCAAGATCAAAGTTTTTAGTCAATAATTCTTAAACTCTCACATTAATGTTTAAAGAAACAGGTCATTCTCACCATGAATCCAAACTATTAAAAGCAAACTCCAGATGACTGTTTTCTCCATTTGAGACGAAAGATATGGAGACGAAAAATATGTGTTAACTGACTGAATGTGCAGTTTTAAGAGAGGAAGGGTTGGCATGGCTCCTCCCCCTCTATTGCATTTACCTCTATTGCATTTGCAAATAAGATAGAAAGTCAAGTTCATCATAGAGTCAGATGATAAAATACTTTGAATAAACTTCAAATTTTTCAGCGTGTTTGGTGACTTCTCAAGAACATTTGGTTATTTGAGAAAAAGCTGATTTTTGGTGATTAATTGGTTTTAAAAAATGTCTTTTGAGTAATTTATTAGAAGCAGCTGAAAATACTGCAAATAATTATTTCACAGAAAGAAAAAAGCCAGAATAAATCTCTTTATTATTGCTGTTGTTTAGAGATGAGGTCAAAGCAAATAAGATCTACATGCAGGCTAAAACTCACACTTCACTAAATTCAATTTCAAAGAAAAAAAAATGGGGCTGAACAGGGTTCAGAGACTTTGACTAGATCATATGATTTCAATGCGTTTTTTGTAAGTGATAAAAGTGTTTAGTTACTCAATGAGTCAAATTGGACATATCAAAGTGTCTCTATTCACATGCATGCACAGCAGGCTTTCAGTGACATCATCCTGATGGTTGGCTGGTTTTTGTTCAGGCTTCCATGTGCTTCATGTCATTGTGTATCGTCTCACACAGTAATAAACAGCTGCGTCTTCAGGCTGCAGATTCTGTCCTGTTATTGTTACTGTTCCAGCAGAAATGTCTCTGCTGTAGCTGAACTTGTTCTTCAGGGCATCATTTTGGTAAAAGTCACCATTATGTCCCCACATATCAAAAATCCATTCCAGTGGTTTTCCATCACGCTGTCTGATCCAACCTGTTGCAAATACAGCAGTCAAAGAATAACCGGAGGGCCGACAGACGATGGTCAAAGACTGTCCAGGCTGGACAATCTGGGAGTCTGGCTGAATCAGATCGATGCTCAAGACATCTAAGAAAAAAAGGAAACAGAATTGATGTCATAATTCATCAAAATTTTCGTGAATCTAGTGCAGTTATTAGTTTGAATCGACCCAAAGCTTCTCACTTGATCCAGCTGTCAGCAGCAACATCAGAGCTATAGAGAACATGGTTGATGGTGAAGCTGAACTGATGGAGTTCCTTCCTCTACTGACTGACACAGACCCATCCCTTCTTTTTAAATGAACATGCTTTGCATGTTGTTGAACATATTTTGTTTTTATTCAGTTTCATATTTTATCTCTCATATAGAGCACAGCAAACCTGCAGGAGTACAAAAAAGACCTGCAAAGAAATGCAAGAATATTTACATAAATTATCATTCATATGTCAGATCACTTGAAAATAAATATTATATCAGACCTTTTTTTATACTTTATCATATAACAATCCTTAATGAAAGCTTAACATAAAAACATTAAATGAACAAACAAAATAATCTGTTTTGGTTTTAACCATTTTTGGGTGTTAAGGTGCTGATCGATAGTAAATTTCCAAATGCATTAGGAAACAGAAGGAAGAATAGAAAAATAAAAGTAACGTCTCATAGTGCAAACAGACCTGAAATATAATCTGACTGAAAAGGTCAATAAACTAATTCAAAGTTGTAATTTCATGATTGAAGGATCAATAATTCAAATCTAGCAATAAAGTCAGCAAATTTGAATAGATTCTAGTTTTTCAAAAACGTAACTGAGGTTTTCACTCCTTGCAAGTTGAATTTGTCATTTTTAGTGTTGATTTGTTTAAGTTCAAGTTTTTATATCATTGAAATTTAAAAACAAGGAAAACAAACAGCAACAAGAAACATAATTACTTAAAATTCATCTGGTTAAAGATAAACAACGGGATTTTGTGTTTCTTCTGAATTTGGACTCTTCAGACTGTCTGTTCATACATATGTTCATCGGTAAACTTATTTTTATTCTTGTCATTTTCATGTCTGACACTTAAAACCCTGAGATGGACCTTTTTTGACCTCAGTTGCTGAATGTGAATTCAGAGGCCCTGCAGGTCATCGTGTAACAAGTTGTTCATTCAGTTTCTTAATCTGTCAGAATTTCCAGGATTTTAATCCACCTCCAGATTCTATAAAATAAATATGAGCACATCAGAGAACAGTCACTTAATATATGAAGAAAACAAATTAGGTTAAAAGTCCTCCAAATGACATGTCCCTCTTTTGTAAATTGGTATACGTCTTAACTTCTGTCAGAGTTTGGTATCAGTTTTGTTTTCTGAAATGATTGATCCCCATCTTGTATCTTCAGTTTCACACCACGTCTTCATGATCGTTGGGGAGCCTCAGTTACTTCCTGATCTGTCCATCCTCCCTCCCCCTGGGAAATGACAGCATTTGTTACAGTTAGACAACCCAGACATCCCTGCATTAAGAGTTTTTGTCTGTGGATGTTTTTGTGCAGCTGTGCCTCTGCTTTCAGTCACTGTGTCTCTTCGAGCACAGAAGTAAACAGCAGAATCTTCTGCTGTCAGGCTGCTGATCTGCAGGTACTGGGTGCTGCTGGGCACATTTTCAGTCATGATGAAACGACTTTGGAAGGAGCTGCCATAGATGGCAGCGTTTTTACCAGTGTCCATCCTCCCAACCCACTCCAGAGCTCTCCCTGGTTTCTGCCTGATCCAGTGAATGTAGTAGCTGGTCATGTCAAAACCAGACATGACACAAGACATCTTCACTGTCTCTCCAGGTCTCTTCCCCTCAGTCTCGGACTGGTCCAGTTTAATCTCACTAAACACTCCTGTAAGAGAAAATATCTTAGTCTGTTAATCTTCAACTCTCACATACATTTTCAAAAACCCACATAATTCTCACCATTAATCCAAATTACTGAAAGTAAACTCCAGATGACCATTTTCTCCATTATGTAATTACAACATAAATTGAAGGTTGTCAGGAGTTTATTCCAAATAAACCTCTGAAGGTTTTCAGACAAAAACTGAGTCAAAGAGCAGACTGTGCAGCTTTAAGAGAGAATGGGTTGGTGTGGCTCCTCCCCTTTTATTTTCCCAGCAGACAGACAGGAGAGAGCGCAATGTAGTAATCTGAAGTACAGATACAAACATGTTCAGTCCTAAAACATTTCATCAGCAGTCATAGTCATTGTCTCTCCAAACTGTGAACATTCACAGAAGTAACTGAGAAAAACAAACGCAGTTATTCCATGCAGGTGCATCCCAGTAAATTAGAATGTCATCAAAAAGTAAATTTATTTTTGTAATTAACTTAAAGAAATGAAATTCAGAGATATTTATCACATAAAGTGAGATGCATTTCATTTCCAGCTTTTATAGCTGTCATCTAATAATCAAAATGAGCAGAAATGCATTTATGCAGTACAGATTAGCTGTTTTATTGGCTTACATAATAATAATATGATGACAGTTTTTAGTTAGAGGCCTTTTCAGATTTGTTTCAAGACTGACTGTTACTTCCTGCCCACATCACATCACATCAGTCTATGAAGGTACTTGGATGTTAGAGTTACAACATTTAATTTCCAAATCTGAACTGGATTTTTAAACTGAATTGAATAAAGTCACCCAAGAACCAGAGGAAATCTTCAAAGTCTCCTACTATGGCTAATTCTCCTGGGTCAAAGGTCCTCTTTCCAGACTTTGATTAATTTAAAATTTCATTTAGAAAACAAGGTCAAAGAGTCTGGACCTATTTTTATCATCATCCATCAAAAGCTACTCTGCTTAACAGAAATGTGCTACATGTTACTGGTGAGAGGAGATGAATGTGACAGTATCCTGGAGACAGTACAGCCTTTTACTGAGAAGTTGCTTCTTAAATGTTTCACTGCTTTTTTAATTCTTTGGAACTTGCTCACCAAAAACTACACCAAAGTTTATATACAAAATAAAAACATGAAGATAACTCTTTTTATCTCTGTAAAAAGTCTATATTAACTGTGGTCTGATGGCTCCTCCTCTGGTGGCTTTGAAGTATTACAAAAGTATTACAAAATACTTTCTGCAGAATTATAAATAATTTTGCTGAAACCCACTTAAAGGTGTTAAGAGCTGGCGTAAAAAAAATAAAATATGTTCATAAAAATAAATTCCTGTTAACTTAGCTTCATATAATTATGATATAGAGAAGCAGGTGGGTATATATGTAATGTAATAAATTCCATCTAACATGACTCATCAGATTAAAACCTTTAAAAAAGTTGGAAAATCTGCCACACATCTTCATTCTAAAGGGATTGGTTGTCAAATTTAAACTATGCTCACTGAAAATTTAATAATTTAAAGTTTTCAAGTAAAATTTCAGAGCTTGTTAATAATTTATCAAACATGCGTTGTTAAAGTCAGGACAGGATTGCTCTAAAGTCAGTCAGGTCAGGTTGATCTAAAGCTCATGTCTGAGCCTGTCATTCCTGCTAAGATTTTGTTCAGGCTTCCATGTGGTTTGTACCACTGTGCGTCTTCTCACACAGTAATAAACAGCTGCGTCTTCAGGCTGCAGATTCTGTCCTGTTATTGTTACTGTTCCAGCAGAAATGTCTCTGCTGTAGCTGAACTTGTTCTTCAGGGCCTCATTCTTGGTTAAGCTTCCACCACCCCACATATGAAAAATCCATTCCATTGGTTTTCCTTCACGATGTCTGATCCATCCTGTCGCATAGTTATTATCAGTCACAGAATAACCAGAGGGCCGACAGGTGATGGTCAGTGACTGTCCAGGCTGCACAACTTTAGAGTCCTGCTGGATCAGATCAATGCAGTACACACCTGTAGAAACAAAGATAAACGTCAAGGCAGTGGATCATTGAAGCTGTCATTATATCAGATGTAATTATAAGTTTTCTATAAAAAGGAGCTCACAGGATCCAGCTGTCAGCAGCAGCATCAGAGATAGAGAGAACATGGTTGATGCTGAAGCTGAATGGCTGGAAGCTCTTCGTTCCTCTCAGTAACGCAGCGTCTTCACTTCCTTTTATACAAGCTAAATTTGCATATTGTTGAGGGCATGATTGTTTGTACTGACTTTGTTTATGATCAGTGTTTTGATATTTCTTCAAAAAACAATCTGCATCATGACACATCAAGACATTGAAGACCTTCTATTCGTCCAGCGATAAAAAAACATTATTTTCCAATGTTCTGACCGAGATGATCATATTTTTTCTCTGAAGGCCATTTAAATCTGTCACATAGGAGCTGAAGATGCAGATGGTGAATCTATAAGATTTTCAAAGATTTTAACTGTTTGCATTTTGTTTTATCCTTTATCAAATTGTCCCATAACAAATATTAAAAGCAATGGTCATACACATTGCTGTACACAGACATGTTATTACAATAAATTACATTAAAATGTGTTAAACTTTTACCTGGTGATAAAAACAGTTTGTGCCGTTCAAATATTTGTCTACTTTCTATTTCTCGAGGGAAACTTTAACTTGACTTTTCCCTGCTCCTTCTTCAACGGCATTTACTGAAGTGATTAGCCTTCAAATATTTGTTTTTTTAGAAACAGCTGTATTTAAATAATCTTTGTGCCTTTTCACTGCCTTAAGCAGTTCAGTTTAAATGATTTTCAAGCCAGCTAAGGACATATAGGATACATTGAATCCAGGGATCCATCATTTTTTGTTGCTAGTGGCCTTTATTGAATGTTACCACACAGTAACAGGAAGAGAAGGTGAGGAACACATGAAACAAAGAGCTACTAAACTATGAAGCTCCCCAGGAATCTAGATTTCCTTGCAACTCAGTTTTTCCAGATGTTTAACCGGTAGACTGATTGGTTTTAACACCTGATATTCAAGATTTTTGCAATTTACGTTTCAAATAATTCTAATGTAAAAACAGAGATTTTGATAGAAAAAAACATTTCTGGAGGGACTCTATAATTCAGCAAACATGCATTATTAAAGTCAGCAGAGGGCTGTGCTGCACTCAGTGTAGCTGGGTGTTTATGAAGGCCGTGTCTGACTGCTGCCTGCTGAGTTTTTGCACAGTCTTGCATGTGTTTTGCATCACAGTGCGTCGACTCACACAGTAATAAACAGCTGCGTCTTCAGGCTGCAGATTCTGTCCTGTTATTGTTACTGTTCCAGCAGAAGAGTCTTTGCTGTAGCTGAACTTGTTCTCAAGGGCCTCATTCTTGTAAAAGGTCCCACCACCCCACATATCAAAAATCCATTCCATTGGTTTTCCTTCACGATGTCTGATCCATCCTGTCGCATAGTTATTATCAGTCACAGAATAACCAGAGGGCCGACAGGTGATGGTCAGTGACTGTCCAGGCTGCACAACTTTAGAGTCCTGCTGGATCAGATCAATGCAGTACACACCTGTAGAAACAAACATAATCATTAACACACAGTAATTGTCATTGTATCAGATGTAATTATACGTTTTCTATAAAAAGGTGCTCACAGGATCCAGCTGTCAGCAGCAGCATCAGAGATAGAGAGAACATGGTTGATGCTGAAGCTGAATGGCTGGAAGCTCTTCGTTCCTCTCAGTAACGCAGCGTCTTCACTTCCTTTTATACAAGCTAAATTTGCATATTGTTGAGGGCATGATTGTTTGTACTGACTTTGTTTATGATCAGTGTTTTGATATTTCTTCAAAAAACAATCTGCATCATGACACATCAAGACATTGAAGACCTTCTATTCGTCCAGCGATAAAAAAACATTATTTTCCAATGTTCTGACCGAGATGATCATATTTTTTCTCTGAAGGCCATTTAAATCTGTCACATAGGAGCTGAAGATGCAGATGGTGAATCTATAAGATTTTCAAAGATTTTAACTGTTTGCATTTTGTTTTATCCTTTATCAAATTGTCCCATAACAAATATTAAAAGCAATGGTCATACACATTGCTGTACACAGACATGTTATTACAATAAATTACATTAAAATGTGTTAAACTTTTACCTGGTGATAAAAACAGTTTGTGCCGTTCAAATATTTGTCTACTTTCTATTTCTCGAGGGAAACTTTAACTTGACTTTTCCCTGCTCCTTCTTCAACGGCATTTACTGAAGTGATTAGCCTTCAAATAT
>NW_015114085.1:98118-102680 GCF_001443285.1 Poecilia latipinna | reverse complement strand
GGTTAAAGTTTATGAAACTCACCTGCAGCTGCAAGGAGCAGGAACAGAGGAGCACAAAACATGCTGGCTGATGAAGCAAACATCCTGTTAACAAACCTTCATACTGTGACATTTTATAGCAGATGGGAGGAGGAAAAGTTTGCATGTGAAAGAGTGTTGTTTTAACAGGAACCAATAGAAGAATTGACCTTTAACTAAAAAAACTTGGATCAAGAACAAATGATGTCTACATTTGATTTCAAAACAACCCATTCTTGTCTAAACGTAGCATTATGTTTTAGCATAACAATCTTCAATCTTTGCATTAGGAGTTCTCCACACTTTTCAGTTTAACTTTATAAAGATAAAACATTTCTCTGAAATCTAATGAAGCACCACATACCACACATTATTCCTAAAATTTACTTTAGGATTTCTTTTGACTGAAGTATATTGTTTTGTAACAGCTGACAGGTTTTAATGTTGTCATTATTTAGTCGCTAAAATAATATTTTTGAAGAGATCTGTGTGACACAATATTTTATTTTGTCTCGGTGAATACAAAATGAGCAAGGTAAAGATGAAAATGAGTGAAAGTGTTTGTCAAAATGTTTCAATGTTTTGCTTTAATTTTTTTTTATCTATTCTTGTATTTTAATTTTTTATTTTCTACATAACACTTTGGTCCACTGTGGTCATTTAAAAGTGCTTTATAAATAAAGTTTGATTGGAATCTTTTACCCTTTTTCGCAAACTTTTTTCTTTTGTTTTTTTTCTTTTTATTTTTTTCTACTGTGGCTTTTGAGCATAAGTCAAACTCAGACTTATGCTCTGAGCATCTAACCCGCTATTGACACCAGGTTAGCTAAAATGTCCAGTGTGGTGTGAAGTAGAACTGGATGCATCAGCTCTTAAAGAGAAGAGATTGTGCAGAACTTCAGCTGATGCGACTTTTAGGTAGAGATTAAAAAATGATAATGAAGATGAAGATAAAGATGAGATGCCGCATCAATATTGATCATCCTGCTATAAAAAAACATCAATATTGATATTTCACAATTCACTTATGCAAAGTATATTATATAAAATCTGTAAAGCAGTTGGATAATTGTGCATTAAGGGCATTTCTACAAAATATTACATATTTGCTTTTTCTCTCAAAGTTAGCTACATAAATTTGACTGAAATCTCATCCAAACTGGCAGCTGCAGTGCACAAATTCATAATCATTGGACATGTTCACAGTGTATCTGCTTGCTGCTGAGTTTTTGCATAGGGTTACCTGTGGTTTGTACCACAGTGCGTCTTCTCACACAGTAATAAACAGCTGCGTCTTCAGGTTGCAGATTCTGTCCTGTTATTGTTACTGTTCCAGCAGAAGTGTCTCTGATGTAGCTGAACTTGTTCTTCAGGGCATAATTCTTGGTTAAGCTTCCACCACCCCACATGTGAAAAATCCATTCCATTGGTTTTCCTTCACGATGTCTGATCCATCCTGTCGCATAGTCATCATCAGTCATAGAATAACCAGAAGGCCGACAGGTGATGGTCAGTGACTGTCCAGGCTGGACAACTTTAGAGTCTGGCTGGATCAGATCAATGCAGTAGACACCTGTAGAAACAAAGATAATCATTAACACAGTGAGTCATTGATACTGATGTAATAATTAATAGTTTGAATCTGTAGGCATCTCCTCACAAGATCCAGTTGTCAGGAGCAGCAGTATGAGCGACAGAGAGAACATGGCTGATGCTGAATCTGAACTGAAGGATGCTCTTTGCTCCTCTGACTTATAACGACACCTCACTTCCTTTTAAACTTTGCATCTTGTCGTAAAACAGGCTGCTTGTTCTAACTTGATTTAGCATCATTATTTTTAATGTCCTGTCTTTTGCAGACTTCATCAAAGCTTTAAAAAAGTATTTCAAACTGGGGAACCCTATTTCAGAAGTTGTTCTCGAACTCAATAAGAAAATGCACACCTACTTTAGACTTTATCCATTTTGGTTACAGCATGCTTCACTTGTTGTAAACCACTGCACTATACAATTTTCATTTAAAATCTGTGTTGATTATAAAAGCAGGCTTTCCTCTCTAAAGTGTTCATTGTTAATATTTCATCCTCTGTCGTCTTTTTTGGGGGGATTTTTTACATGAACCACTTCCCACATCCAGTGTAGGAATGTTTTCAGGATTAGATTTTATAAATCTTTAAATTCACACCTGCTGGGAGCAAATTTTAATTATACTCCTCATTCACTCATGAAACCAACGTCATCTCACAGTCCCTATTATTGTAAAAGCGTCTTACATTTTTTTCATTTTTTACACATGTTCTGGAGATATTGAGTCTTGATACTTTTGATTTATTAATGTTTTTATTTTTTTGCCCCTCTAGGTTGATGATGTTATGATCACTCACAAATGTCCAATTACAGTTTCAATAACAGGAATTCAATTCTGTTAGTTGATTTTAATTTATTAAATGTGAAAAAGTCTTGAGAATTTGTGATTTATTTCTTAGTCTTTTTATTTTAATTGCCATGGGAAACATCTCTTCTCTTTAAAATATTTAGGAAGCCATTTGACTTTTTTTGTCTACTCATCTCATATCCATTAATGCTATTTATTTAGCCACATTAAATCTGAGCTACATATCCTTCATGCATTAATACAACTCGGGCGGAGCCACTTTTATTAATTAAATACAGGAAAGCAAAATTTTAATGTACTGGTAGATCTTGTGGTAAGTTTTTATCAGTCAGTCCCAAAAACAGTTTGTTGAATTTTCCCCATAGTTAGTCAGTTAAAACAATTCAGCAGATTGTAACAAAAACAACCTCAAAAACAATATATCAATGTGAGACATAATTGTCAGTAAAATGTTGTGAGGACAATTAGAAAATCTACCAGGTATTTAAGTATTTACATTTTCATTTGTCACTGACAGTTCTCAGAAACCAGATGTCTTTGTGATCATATTGTTTTTAATCTGTGGATGTTTTTGTGCAGCTGTTCCTCTGCTTTCAGTCACTGTGTCTCTCGAGCGCAGAAGTAAACAGCAGAATCTTCTGCTGTCAGGCTGCTGATCTGCAGGTACTGGGTGCTGCTGGGGACATTTTCAGTCATGATGAAACGACTTTGGAAGGAGCTGCCATAGATGACAGCATTTCTACCATTGTCCATCCTCCCAATCCACTCCAGTCCTCTCCCTGGTCTCTGTCTTATCCAGTGGTTATAATGGCTTGTCGGGCTGTACCCAGAAATGACACAAGACATCTTCACTGTCTCTCCAGGTCTCTTCACCTGAGAGTCTGACTGCTCCAGTTTGACCTGACTCCAGACTCCTGTAAGAAAATGTCTTGTCATTATCTAATAAAATCACAAATTATTGCACGAATGAATAAAAAAATACATATATGAGGTCTCACCATGAATAAAAACTACAAAAAGAAAAGTGCAGATGACTGATTTCTCCATTTTATGGGAAAAAATCAGTTTGACAGTATGATTTAAGAAAAATGTGTTGTATTTTTTGCTCTTTGTCCAATGTAAAATATGCAACAACTGCTGATGGGATCCTTTTAGAAGAAAAACACTTTGCATAGACCCTCCCCTGACTACAGGCTACGCTTGTGTCTACACCTATGGCTGATTTCCATACTCTATAACAAGATAAATTAATGTGAAACGCTATTAAAGTTTTTCTTGTAGATTTTTTGTAGATTGTTCATTTAGGTTTGATCTGTCATACACCATTACCAATTATGCAACAAAAACCCTCATTTGCCAATTTTGAAGTTAGCAAATTACTCTTAAACATTAAATGAGGTTTTATTTTAACATCAGGGTTTTAATACAAATGTGAACTGTCAGCATAGAAGCCGTAATTATCAGTATTTGTAGAAAATAGTGACAAATAAAGAAATGCAGCTAAAGCAGAAAAAATAAATGCTATTTATTGATAAAAGAAAAATGTTGGACATTTGAGTGAAACTCTGCAATAACCAAACTGAAACTGCACTCATTTGCATCCTTGTTATGCAAAACCAAGAACAAGAACAGAAACTGGTAGGACAGAAAAGATATGTCCTTGTGATGTTAAAGGAAGACACAGTCATAAAGTGTAACAAAAAGCATGTGCAGGAGTTAATATGTTTTCAGAAGTAATAATTCTTCACCTTTTATAAGTTGTAACATCGTTTTGACTCTGGTCTGTTAAGAGATGTGTCTCAACAAGACCTAAACAAAATTCATGTTTGTGACATTTCCATAGCAACAGAAATGTAGCAAAACCAAGCAAAGAAAGAGAGAAAACATCAGAATTATCTAAACATGTTCGACTGAATACACAGAAAAGAAACAATTAAAGACTGGTTTCAACAAATACCTAAATGTGGTGTTGTAGCTCCCTCTGTGTTGGGTTTGTCTTAAAAACTTTCATGTGCTGAATCGTTTTTGTACAGAGTTCCTGGTTTCTGTGTCACTGTGGACCATCGAGCGCAATAATAAACAGCAGAGTCCTCCGCTGACAAGCTGTTCATCTGCAGATACACCTGACTTCTGCTGTTGTCTCTGGAGA
>NW_015114085.1:84987-95135 GCF_001443285.1 Poecilia latipinna | reverse complement strand
AAATGTAGCAAAACCAAGCAAAGAAAGAGAGAAAACATCATAATTATCTAAACATGTTCGACTGAATATGCAGAAAAGAAACAATTAAAGACTGGGTTCAACAAATACCTAAATGTGGTGTTGTAGCTCCCTCTGTGTTGGGTTTGTCTTAAAAACTTTCATGTGCTGAATCGTTTTTGTACAGAGTTCCTGGTTTCTGTGTCACTGTGGACCATCGAGCGCAATAATAAACAGCAGAGTCCTCCGCTGACAAGCTGTTCATCTGCAGATACACCTGACTTCTGCTGTTGTCTCTGGAGATGGTGACCCGACCTCTCAATGACTGAGGATAGTAGGTGCTGCCACCACTGTCACTGATACCAGAAACCCACTCCAGTCCTTTTCCAGCTGGCTGTCTGACCCAAACAAACCAAGGAGTGCCACTAAACCCAGAATATGTGCAGGTCAGTCTGTGGGACTCTGCCGGCCTTTTGACCACTGATTCAGACTCAGTCAGTGTTTGTCCATCAGTACCTGCAGAAAGACAGTTAATTAGCTACCGAACATGAATAAGGTTGGATTTATCAATTGAGAAGCTGCCCTGAGTTCTTACCAGGCCAGATAACTGCCAGGATGACAAAAGCAGTCACAACCTCAAGTCTGATCATTGTTGCACTTATTTCTCTGCTAAGTCTACACTGTGGTTGTTCCCGATTTTATCAGGTTTTAAACAGATACAGAAAAATGAAAGGAGTTAGGTTTTGCATCGGCTCCTCCCCTTCAAAGGAGGTGAACACTTGAATGGTATCATTGGAGTATCTTTTAGCAGAGACTCCAGAAGGACTCATGTAGTGTGTGTTACATTATCTTTGCACAAATTTAGATCCATTCATTTCATTTTGAAACCAGGTACAATTACAAATAAAAGGTTGATAAATTGGAGTTGAAAAGACAAATGATATCCTACGTCTGTTGAACATCATGTCACCAGATCCTCAAAAACAGGAAATCCCAAATCAACACATTGTTGTTGCCATCCTTTTTGTGCAGGTTGTCCAATCCAGTGCATTTTACACTGACTGAA
This sequence comes from Poecilia latipinna, assembly GCF_001443285.1. Lineage (NCBI taxonomy): Eukaryota > Metazoa > Chordata > Actinopteri > Cyprinodontiformes > Poeciliidae > Poecilia > Poecilia latipinna. The sequence goes on along the minus strand of NW_015114085.1, from coordinate 94,072 downwards.
ATCAAGAAGATGCTGGGGCTTTTTCCTTTACTATTATGGGAGATTGCACTAAGGATGTTAGAACCTGTCAAAGACCCAGAAATTATGATAAATAAATGCAAAATGAGATTAAGACAAACTCAAAATGGAAGAGATGTATCACTGTTTTGAAAGACTTCAAAGGAAGACACATGAATATCAGCAGGGCATACTTTTGACTTTTATCTTTAAAATAAATGTGTGACCAAAGGACGTCCCTCTAATATCGAAGATAATCATATACTGAGAGATTTCCGTAAAAATATGACATCTGCATTGGAATTACATTTTATGAGACAATTTCTTTTTTTAGATTATGAGCAATTTTTTTTTTAATTAATAAAAAAAAAAGAGATTTACAGCGAAACAACTTATTGTAAAACTCTCCTAAAAAGGAAATGTAAAGTTTGTCACCTCCAGACAAGAAAGTAGATGTCTTGTGTATGTATATTTTGTTAGAGTCTCTCCACTGGTCAAAAGTACTTACAAGCGTCGGCTTTGAGGGGTTTGTGTTCAGGTTGGCAGCTGGTTTGTGTCACTGTGTCTCTCTGGCACAGTAATACACAGCAGAGTCTCCAGGCTGCATATTCTGTCCATTCAGAGTCACTGTTTTACTGGAAGACTCTAAACTGATGCTGAATTTGTTTTTTAGTGACTCTTTGTAGTAAGTAGCATATCCTACGCCTGCTCCTCCAATCCACTCCAGTCCTTTCCCAGCAGGCTGCCTGATCCAGACTGTCCAGTCACTGCTGAGAGAATAAGAGACCTGACAGCTGATGGTCAGATATTGACCTGGCTGCACAGTTACAGAGGCTGGCTGGGTCAGCTGCTGACATTTCACACCTGTAGAGAGAATTACCTTTTCAGAGTGTTAAACAAACATGGTGTTGAGAACATGCTGTGTGTTTCTGTCTCTGTGAGACTTACAGGACTCAGCAGCCAACAGGAGCAGCAGAGCTACAGACAACATGTTCATGATCTGGTGGGAGTTTTTTTTCGTTTCGCTTTTTTATAGCCAACAGCTTGGAGGTTTAGTTTGCATAGAAAGAGATACAAGAAAGTTTAACTGTCCAATCAGAGATAAAGAGAGAGTTTTGGCTGAGAAAATGAATTCTCGCTTTTTTTTTCCAGACTAGATTGAACAAAATGGTTCTGTTAGTGGTGAAAGTACCTTTTCTTATACAGTTACAATCAACAAAAAATTGGGTCAAGTTCATATCTAACAGCTTTTGGTTTCTTTGAAAATGTTAACGCAAAGGGCAACCAAAGGTCTAAATGTCAGTCACTAAGCATTCATGTGTGATTCTACCCACTGCCTGATCCAAGTGTCTGAAAAGAAAAGTGAGCCATAACTCTCGAGCATTGGTAAAAACACAGACTCTGATTTTTGCTAAGAAAGACAGCAAATAGTTAAACAATTTAACAAAAATAATAACTGACAACTCAACACTTTGGATTGAAAATTAATTTAAATTGTATAAATCTGACTTTAAAACCCCTGATCTTTACAGCTAATGCAAGGTAGCAAGTTTCACCTTGCATTAGTGGCTTGTCAAGTTTGTCCACTAGGTGACAGCATTTCTAAAATTGTTTTTGGAAGAACCAATGCTGTTTCTTATTTAAAACTGATTTTACCTGAGATCTGCATGACATGAGGAGGATCTACCTTTATTTTCTGTCAGATCATACTTCAAACAGATGATTCCTGTTCATCTTTTTTTTTTTTTAATCTGAACACATATACTTTAAAAGCTGCTGCTCAGGTCACATATTCATTTTGATCGAAACTTCCTTACAAAGTTCTCTTGTCGTGTTTTTAAATTTGATTGTGTCGTCCATGATTTCCAAGAAGAAAAAAAACAACAAAAAAAACAAGCATTCCTTGGAAACTTTGTAACTCACCTCTTAGACAGAATACAGAACAAACCTCCTATATAATAATATACACTGCTCAAAAAAATAAAGGCAACACTCAAATAACACATCCTAGATCTGAATGAGTGAAATATTCTCATTGAATACTTTGTTCTGTACAAAGTTGAATGTGCTGACAACAAAAACACACAAAAATCATCAATGGAAATCAAATTTATTAACCAATGGAGGCCTGGATTTGGAGCCACACACAAAATTAAAGTGAAATGTTCCCTTTATTTTTTGGAGCAGTATATATATAAAAAAACTCTGAATGGAGGATTTCAGAAGATTTAAAATCTGACGTGAAAATTAAAAATATTTGTCTAAATGCCAAATTACAAAGGAACACTGCTGCCACTGAAGTCAACATGTGAAAAGATTCAACATGTTGTGTGAAGAGAAGAAACAAGCGGCGCTGAGGTTAACCTCAGCCTTTCCGTCTCCATGTGAAACTGAGCTGCTGTTTGGTTTCTTTCAGATTTTCATCTGTATTTCTGCTTCCTGGTGACGTGTGGTTTTAAACGATCAAACTTTTGCGCTAAGAAGGAGATGAGAAATGAGGTATATTTCTTACTGTTGTTTCTCTTCGTTATTTCGGTTATTCACCAATAGATTACTGGAAATAACCTGAGCAAGTGGCTGAGAGTGGAGGTGGTTTATCACATAATCAGTAAGAAAATAATTCAAATGTGAGTGGAAAAAGGCAGATAAAATGGCTTTGAATGATAAAGGAAAACATTAATACAATAAAAAAAGAATTAATGACAAGTTAATAATAGAAGATGTTTGATAAATAAAGTAGCAGAGCTGGAACATATTAAATAGGCTGCATTAAAGTTTATTTGTACATCTTGCAAATAAATGAAAAATTAACATGAACAGAATGAAGCAGGAACACCAAAAACAATTTCTTAGTTATCATGTCAAACAAAGACTAACCACAAAAAATACAGGACATTTGACTAAATTGAAGAAAAAATAATTAAGTAACAGATCACAAATTCCATCTTTTCTGGAATGATAAGTTATTCTTTTCTCTTTTTTTTTTTTTTAGCAAAGTTGTCCATGTTATTCCTGAACTTATGGTTAAGAGAAAAAAAACAAATATTTGTTTTGTTTCTTTTAGATATTCTGCTTTATTTTCATGTCTATAGGTTTATTATTAAACCTACATGTAAAACTACATTTTCACATACATTAAAGTGTATTTCAATTTTTACAGCCAATTCTTTAAAAATAAAGGAAAAAACTCTAAATCCACTGTACATATAAATCCCTCTTCAAAACAAAGATACAGAAATATAGAAAAACCATAAAAGACAAGAAACAACTTCACATAAAATTAACAGAAACACTAGAAATAATAATAATAAAAAAAAACATCAAAGGAAATGTTAATACATTTCATTTTCCACTATAGCAAACAAAAAAATCTCTAATTTATGGTAAAATACTGGCAGCGGTGGTTCCCATAATTTTAAATATGGTATAATCCATATTTGGCAACCAGAGTTGCGGGTATTTTACCATAAATTAAAGATGTTTTTTTGTTGTTGTTTTTTTCGGTGTATATTTGCCAATTTTATTATTTCAGAGCCATTTAATCACACATATTTTTTTTTTTTTTTATAAAATGGATTTCAATTTGATATTCATGAGCTGAAGCCTCAGTTTCAGAAGATCAGGCCTCTGATGGTGAGGACGGTGCTGAAGGCCAGAGCTTTGGTGAACACCACTCGGACTCCGTTCATCAGCAGCAGGTAGAAGTTCAGCTTGGCTTTTTCTGGACGACAGAGAAACAGAGTTCAGACTTGAACACAAACAGCTGACAGCAGCGATGGAACCAAACTGAGACAGGAAGAGATCAGACTGACCTGGATAAATGCTGCCACATTCATCATCTGTTTGGACACAGAAAGAACATCAGTCACACAAACATCATGAAAACTCTGACACATAAAAAGTCAGTAAACACTCTCATAAGAACGTTTTGTAACAAATTAACTACTGGAGCTTAGTTGAAGATGGGAGGTGCATTGCTGATGAGAGATTTTAAGTCATAAAAAGAATTTACCGAAAGTTTCATTGTCTGTAAAATCAAATAGTTAGATCATGACTCTTTATACTTTATAAATTTGGTACCAGCTTCATTGTTGCCAAAGGTCCCGTTTACCCCACAGGAGTAGATGGCTTCGTTGCTGAATGCAGCAAAGTAGTAGGAGTTATTCTTCACAACAGCATTAGTCGTGATCACATCAACCGGACCCCTTTTCAAATTCAGAACCACACTTTCCCACTTTGAATGGAAATTTGTGACCAGACAGACGTTTGGACTGGACTGGTTTGCTGGCTTCACTGTGTAGCCGGGAGTCTGCAGGGGACTGAGGACGAACAGGGACGGAGGATCAGAGGCAGCATTTGGATCTGCAGATGAACAAAGAAAAGCAGATCATATCAGGACCTCAAGAATGACTGGAACAACATTTCATCAGCACAAGACTAACTACTTCATGTCAATGCATAAACTACAGTTTAAACAACTGTAACTCTTTAACTGTAACAAGAAGCTGATTCAAAAGTAATAAGTCATAAAAAAGTATTTTTAAAAGGTTGAATATTGCAATCAATTACTCCTTATAATGTTCTGTGATATTTTTTTTCCCCCAAATCCTTTAAAACATGTAATATTAAGTTAAAAATCTAATGTTTCTGCAGCAGCAACTTTGCGAAAAAAGGGAAATTTTGCCAAAGTATCAGTTAGTTGTTTAAATGTATAACTTTCCAAGAGAAATAAGTATTTTATTGCGATGGAAAGTTTCCATCATCAGTTTGGTATGTATAAAAAATAAAGTAAGATATGTGACATTTCAAACTTTAAGGCTGCAGCCATTTTACATCCAGAAATCTCCATCTTCTACGTCCTGAGTTAAAAATTAACGAGTGACGTCTCTCCAGTTTTTACCGGTTTGATTTGTGGAAAATTAATCAGTGTCAGACTTTTACATTTAAATAACTATGAAGCCAGCTCCTTTTCCATCAAACCATTATATTAGTTTGGTTAAGAAAAAACGATAATAAAAAAGCTTTTCTGCTTAAACGAAAGTGTGTGAACAGAAAGAATATCAGTCACTGTGCCCCAATGTTTGCAATCAATAAAGACTAAAATTTTAGAGTTAATTTTATCACAAGTGTTAAAGGAAAAGTAATGATGTGTCAAAATCACCACCAAAAAATATTTGCATAAAACTCTTCAATGAATTAAATAACATCATCATCACAGATTTATCATCAAATGTCAATTTTATTGTGATAAAATTAGAGAATATATGACAGTGAAACAAATTTAATTTGCCTAAAGCTTCTTCCTCAATGTAACAAAATGTAACTCTGACCTTACAGACCTCTGATAGATCAGGCTCCCGATTTAGCTTCTTGTTTGAGTATTATATAGTTAGTCAAAAAAATATATTCTGCATATATCCACAATAAATGATAATCAGTCACTTAGATGTTTTATGGGGATTAAAAGACTCAATCATTTGAGTAATTTATTTACCTTATATTTAGTCCATATAGTCCTCTTGTTTTTCACTTTTTTGTTTAAGTCAAGGTTTTATCTCCATCAGATTTTTGATCTATCCTTAATTAAGAGAATCTCTCAATTGTTAGAGATTTTTATAGCCATATTTTTGTTTTGGTCATCATAAGTTGCCTGACCATAAATTATTTTTAGTTCTTCTTGTGCATCTAAATTGCCACTATGCTGCTGCTTTGCAAATCAAAATTGTGTCTTTAGTCATTTGTCAAAATGTAATTTAGTTGAGAAGAAGTTAGATTTGTGTGCAATTTTTTTTTTTTTTTTTTTTGCCTTCATGTTGTATTTTCTTCTGTCTGGATTTCAAATGCAGAGCATTTATATCGGATGAATCGCTGCCATATTCCCTATTCCTCTGAAGTTTGAACCAGCTTTGTTCAGATTCTAAATCAATCTTCAGTCTCATATTTTCTGGTAAATTACATTTTTATAATCCATTTTTTTCAACAGATTACATTTGTTGATCTGGATAACAGAACCCAAATAAAAATATGAAAAATGATCCAGTAGTAGGGAACAACCTCTGGACGCTTTTAAACTCATAATAATGAAAACTTTAAGATTATTTAACATTCAATCAAAAACAAAAACAATTTTACTGGAGACTATATTAAATAAGAGTTTATTTATTGACATTGAAAATAAATAAATAACTAATTTTAACTGCAAAAGCACTAAGAGTCATATAATCCATTCATAATTCAAAAAATTATGAACATTTATTATTTATTTTTCATTGACATTTCAAAACTGCATTTGAATCCGATTAAAATACAAATACGATATGATTATTTAGGGTAGATTTTTTTCTGACAGTTTGTTATATTAGTGCAATTCTTCATAATCTGGTTTGAAACATAGTTTCAAACCAGTTTTTCAGTTTTGCAGACAAATTTATAAAATTTATAAAATTTGTCTGCAAAACTAAAATAGTAAATCTACAAATGGAATTTATTCAGATAACACCAAAGCCGTTTAACATGACTGTCAATTAACAGGAGCATCAAAAGTTAAGACTAAGTTAAAATTTTACATGAGTATTATTATCATAAACAACAACGATAACTTTAAATAATGTTTTAAAGGATCTTACCTGGTAGAACCGTGACTGTGGTTCCATTACCCCAGTAGTCTAAATCTCACAGTGCTACATCTTCATTGACTGGTTGAACAAAAACCTGCAGCACCAGAAAAAATGGCAAAAAAAAACTGAATAATTACCTAAAAGTGTTTCAACATTGGCCCAGTCTTATTAGATAGATGTTCTTGTGTAACAATTCTGAAAGAAGCTAAGTATCAGTTATCTGATGCAATTAAAATAGACTAAAAAATATAACTCATAGTCTATGAATTAAAGTCTAATTAATGTGTATTTGAAAAAAAATATCAGTCATTTTATCAAAATGGCAACACTGAGTTCTTACCTCATATTACAGAGGCAGAAAAGCAGTAATTTATACTTATTTATAGTCATTATTATGAATTACAGTCAGGATTTTGCTCTGAGGTTTTTGTATTGGTGTATATCTCTGTGCCCCCAAATATCACTGTGAGAAACCCTGATACAAAAACTTACAGCAGAGAGGGGAGGAGGAAACTGAAAGACAGGAGACGGTTGCAACAGTTGTGGTTTTTAGGAAAATGTCCTCATTTATTTAAGCACCAAAGCCTGGCAGGATTAAAAGAATTTCTTCAAATGTAGTGATTTAGTTAAAAATATTAAAGGAACACAATTTAATTTTAATTTCAAATTGTTTAATATCCATAAAAACCAAACATCATTTGTTCTTCTATAGTTTGCTTTATCAGGCTAAATTCAAAATAATCCTGTATAACAACAGTTTTTAAATAAACACGCCTTTAAAATAGCTAAAAAATGTGTAAAAGATAGATTTAAAGCATTTGATTTTTTCCTTCTGAACTGTATAAGTTTTATATTAACATGTTTAGCTAATTTCTTGAACCAACATGTTGAACTACCTTGTGCAATGCTTAAAAAAGGGGCGCCGCATGGCTCAGTGGTAGAGCAGGAACAGCGTGTGATGAAGATGATTGATTTTTGGGCCTGGGCCTTTTACTGCATGTTTTGCCCTTCACACTGTGGCCCTACATATCCTGTCCAGATATGAATGAAAATAGGTCACCAGTGACCCTAAAAAAATGCAGAAAATCTGGTCCTCACAATGTACATCTGCAGATTGAGCTTTTACTGATTTTAAGCTTGTTATACATGAATGACAAATATTTTCTCATGTGGATTATTTAAAATGTCTATGCACAACCTCTCGATGCTACAGTAGATTGTATAAAACAGAACTGTTGGTGGTTTCTTCCAAAAAGGTTTTGGTTGAGGTTGACTTTTTTTCAGGAAGTTCACATTCCTTCCTGCACATGTATCGATCCTCTCCAGGCTACTATGACCACAGACATAGAAAACTGGTTTAAGTGTGGAATAAATTGCTGGCAAATAATTTATGGTCTGATGGTGCCTCCTCTGGAGGCTTACAGTATTTCAAGTGTTCAGGTACTGAATGGGTTTTTGTACAGGTCTGTTCATGTTTTGCTTCACTGTGGAGTCTAGCACAGAAATACACAGCAGCATCTTCCAGTTGCAAATTCTGTCCCTTCAGAGTCACTGTTTTACTGGAGGAGTCTGTGGAAATGCTGAACTTGTTTCTGAGAGAATCTTTGTAATCTGTTGAAGATCCTTTTGCATCTCCAATCCACTCCAGTCCTTTCCCTGCAGGCTGTCTGATCCAAGCTGTCCAGTAGCTGGTAACATCATAAGAGACCTGACAGCTGATGGTCAGAGGTTGACCTGGCTGCAGAGTCAAAGAGGCTGGCTGGGTCAGCTGTTCACACTTCACATCTGCTATTGACAAAGTCAGAAAAAATGAGGAAAATCTTGTTTGTTGAGACTTATGGTTGACAGAGATCTCACTGATTGAAGAAACTCACCTGCAGCTGCTAGTAACAGGAACAGAGCAGCACGAAACATGTTGGCTGATTTAACAGACATCCTCTAAACTCAGCTCTGAAATGAAGCCTTTTTATAGGAGGCTGAAGGGAGGGCAGGTTTGCATGTGTAGGATCCCTATCACAGATTCAATCAATCTAGATGATGAACCACATGCATATTTATTTTTAATTGCTTTATTGTTGACTAAAAATGTTATTAAAATTTAGCCTGACTGCAGTGAGTGAGAGGTAAATAATGTTTCCTAAATGCACATTTTTTAGACTTTCTTTGCCAAATCCCATGAAACAAAAACCTTTGACGTCACAAGGAAATCATAAAGCATAACCCTTCTCTCCATCTTACAAATAATTAAGATTCATTTGTAAAATGAACCTTTAAAATTTGAGACATTTTCTGCATGTGTTCCAAAATATTGATTACAAACATGATGAAGAGGACACGATAAAAGAGCTCCTATATTTCCTAATCTAGAACATTTATCCACAATTATAAAATCTAAGGTTGTTGGAGAGTTAAAACTGAACAAAGACACTCCAAACAGCTGATTTCTTCATTGCATGACAAAACTGTTTGAT
>NW_015114085.1:78882-81576 GCF_001443285.1 Poecilia latipinna | reverse complement strand
TGAGTTTCAAACCATGATCTGGTGATTCTCACAAATCTAGAAATTCTTACCTGATCCAGCTGCTAACAGCAGCAGCATCAGAGTGACAGAGAACATGGTTGGTGCAGCTGAAACAATGAGATCTGATCCCCTTTTACAGGGTTTCCAGCTGAACTCTTTACATCCGTATCACAAGCAAAACCACAGAATTTGCATAGAGTTCCTACAGAGAAATAATTTTAATTTGTTTTGATTTGCAACAAGGTTTTGAAAAGTCTGAAAGAGAAATATTAAACACAGATTTGCATTTAAAGATGAAATATCTAAAATGAATCAACTTTTATTATACTTTATGAGTCATTTTATAAATACTGGACAACTTTCAGAATGTTTCTTGTTTTATGCTGTGTTTCCTGCAGAAGTAAACAACATAAAATGTGTCAGATTTTGAATTTGTTACAAATTCATTATCTCTCTATTTGTAAAGGCAAGATAAAAACAATAAGTTGGAATCAGTTTAAATGTGACACATTAGCCGTTGATCTTCAACATAACACAACTGCAAACTTTATATTATTTTTAATTTAAAAAAATCTTCACATAGTTGTCCATGTTTTTCTGTGCTTTTTTATTCATTGTAGTTTTTCACTCTTCAGCATGTTAATCTCTGATAATGAATTAAATTTAAAAAAATAAGTTTATTACCCTTACTACATATGCATGAGTCACAAATGATGGTTTACACGGTAAAACTCCCAAATAAAAACATCCAAAACTAATTATGCTGCATCTCTGCATTAATAAACGTAACATTTACAACAAATATTTTATATTTTTTGTCCTCCTTTTTTCTCAACTCTTGTCTTCCCAATCATGGTGGAACAGATTATGTGAGTAAAGGTGGAGAAAAAAATGACTACAGCTTTGGGTTGTGGGGGTTATGGGTGAAGCAATGAATGAGTGAAATGCAGAAAAAGTCATTAAAGTGTTAGCATCTGTACTGTTTGATTAAACAGAACAGACACATTATAATCACATTGCTCTAGGATTTTTTGTACAGCTGCTCCACTGTCTTCAGTCACTGTGCTCTCTTGCACAGAAGTAAACAGCAGAGTCCTCTGCAGTGAGACTGGTGATCTGCAGGAACTGAGTGCTGCTGGAAACATCCTGAGTGAAGCTGAAACGGCTCTGAAAGGAGCTGGCATAGGTAGCAACAGCTGTATATGTGTTTATCCACCCAATCCATTCTAAACCTTTCCCAGGTTTCTGTCTTATCCAGTTCATGCTGTAATCCGTCATTGTGTAACCAGATGTGACACATGAAATCTTCACAGTGTCTCCTGGTCTTTTCACCTCAGAGGATTGAGGCTGCTGCAATTTGATCTCACTCCAAACACCTATGGGAAACAAAAACATTACTTTTCCACCCTGTTTGTTTAACAGCTAACGCTTTTTCATTGAAGCATTAAAACTTACCATGAATGGTAAAAACAAAAACTAAGCTCCAGGAAATTAACATGTCTTTGGTATTAAGAAGTGATTTTTCCAAGTTATATTTGTAAAGTGGTCTCAGTGTTTCTCCTTCAGATAAAATGCTAGTTATTGACAGTGTGCTTGGTGTATTTATAAAGCAGAAAGAGTTTGCATAGACGTCCCCCTACAGGTTTAAGTGGGGAACATCTGAAAAAAAGTAACACCAAAATTCAAATTCATTGCATGTTTTGCCAACTTATGGGGATGTGAAGATTTTGTGAATATATTACCAGTTTGGTTTACAACGATGTCATAAGAAAACACAAATGATTATGTTCCCTGTGTTATAGCAGAAGTTCTTTAATGGTTAAGTTCTTGATATTGCTCTCCATTCCTCTATTATAATCTAGCTGCTGAAACTATGTGAAATGTACTTTTATATTAAAGTTTTGTCTTCATACATATTTCTACAAAACTCCATAATTCATTGAAATCAAGAGATTATCTTTGAAATTTACTTTCACATGTGGTTCTCTGATCTATTCCTTAAAGATGAAATCTTTGTGGTGGCCTGTGATGGTCTAGTGGCCTTTCACTGGATCCCCTCACTAAGTCAGTACTATAAAGAGGCAAACGGCTAACCATAACATTCCTTGCTGAAAGTATGGATTTCAGATTTTTGTTCTTTCTTTTTTCATTTATTTGTTTTGTAGCAGTAAAAAGTTCATCTAAATGTCATTTTCTCTCGCTTGTCATAGAACTTGCAACCAGATTGGTGTCCCTGTTGTTCAAAGAGAGCTCCCTCTGGTGGATAAGTTGTAATTACAAGTATTCAGGCCCTGATAGGTTTTTGTACAGCTCCGTTGCTTGCTTTTATAACTGTGGGTCTCTTGCACAGTAATACACAGCAGAGTCTCCAGGCTGCATATTCTGTCCATTCAGTGTCACTGTGCTACTGGAAGTGTCTAAATCAATACTGAACTTGTTCTCCAGTGATTTTTTGTAATATGAATCTCCTGTATATTTGCTCCCAATCCACTCCAGTCCTTTCCCTGCAGGCTGTCTGATCCAAGCTGTGTAGTAGCTGCTAACTGAATAAGAGACCTGGCAGCTGACGGTCAGAGTCTGACCCGGCTGCACAGTTAAAGAGCCTGGCTGTGTCAGCTGCTCACACATCACATCTGTGGAGGGAAAATATTAAATATTAAACCAGTTAAACAAAATGAAATAAATGAGTTTGGC
>NW_015114085.1:73857-78392 GCF_001443285.1 Poecilia latipinna | reverse complement strand
ACATTTGCATTTAAAGATACAAATATCTAAAATGAAGCAACTTTTATTTTATAACATACTTTATTAGTCATTTTATAAATAGTGGACAGCTTTCAGAATGTTTCTTGTTTTATGCTATTTTCTAAACAAAACAACATAAAACATGTCAGCTTTTGAATTTGTTACAGTTTCTTGTAATCTCTATCTTTGTAAAGGAAAGATAAAAACAATAAGTTGGAGTCAGTTTAAATGTGACACATTAGCTGTTGATCTAGAACAAGATACAAGTGCAAACTTTATATTATTTTTAATTTAAGAAAAATCTTTACATAGCTGTCCATGCTTTTATGCTTTTTTGTTCATTACAATTTTGCTCTCTCAAGCACTTTAATCTATGATCATGATTTGAATTAAAAACATTGAGTTTATTCCTAAACCCTTATACACAGTAAAACTGCCAAAAAAACTAATTATGCTGCATCTTTGCATTAATAACCATAAAATTTACACCAAGTATTTTTATATTTTTATCTTTTTCTCTTCTTGTTCTCTCAAGTCTTGTCTTCCCATTCATGGTGGAAAATATTAAATGAGTGTTGTCTTCTTTGTTTTCTGTGTTTAGTCCTGTCCCTGTCTTGTCTTCCCTGTTTGCTTCCCAGGTGTGTTTCATTCCCTGATTACCATCCATGTGTATTTAAGGCCACCTGTTGTCTTTGTCTCTTGTCGGGTCCTCATCGTATTTCATTGTTTCGGCGACTGTCTGTTCCTGAGTTTTTTGTCAGTAAATCAACTTTTACAATGACAGCCTGGGCTTCCAGGCGTCTTCCTCACCTCCATTATCCGCACATCATGACAATGTGTAGAGGTGGAGAAGAAATGTTTACAGACTACAGCTTTGAGACAATGGTTATAGATGTAGTAATGAATGAGTGAAATGTAGAAAGTGAAAAGAATCATAAAAGTGTTAGCATCTGTACTGTTTGATAAAACAGACCAGACACATTATAATCATATTGCTCTAGGATTTTTTGTACTGCTGCTCCACTGTCTTCAGTCACTGTGCTCTCTTGCACAGAAGTAAACAGCAGAGTCCTCTGCAGTGAGACTGGTGATCTGCAGGAACTGAGTGCTGCTGGAAACATCCTGAGTGAAGCTGAAACGGCTCTGAAAGGAGCTGGCATAGGTAGCAACAGCTGAACATGTGTTTATCCACCCAATCCATTCTAAACCTTTCCCAGGTTTCTGTCTTATCCAGTTCATGTCATTATCTGTCATTGTGTAACCAGATGTGACACATGAAATCTTCACAGTGTCTCCTGGTCTTTTCACCTCAGAGGATTGAGGCTGCTGCAATTTGATCTCATTCCAAACACCTGTAACATTACTTTTGCACCCTGTTTAAAAAAAAGCAAAAAGAGTTTTCATTAACTTTTCTTCAGCTTATATCAACAGTTGCCCCATGTTGCCTTTAGACTAATTTTCATGATCATCTGAGTAATTTCTCACTTCTTTCAACTGTCAAGTCAACATGATGCTTTTCATCATTGAACCATCCAGGTATCTCTGCTCTGCAGCCGTATCGTCCAGCATCTTCCTCTGTGAGTTTGAGGATGGTCAGAGAAACGTCTCCTTCATCCAGTCGTCCCAGTAGCTGATACCTGCTGGAAGCTCTGGTCTCTTCTAGAACTTTATGTCCGTCTGTAGAGAGGAGCTGATTATTGCACTTTCTGTTCGGTAACTCTCCTCGACCCCAGCAAACATACACCGCTCCGTTAGTCTTTATGTCATATTTACAGGGCAGAGTCACATTCTGACCCGTCTGACCAACAACTCTCCTGCCATCACCTCCTGACACTGAAAACAGAACATTAACAATCAGCTAAACGTCTCCATTTCTGGTTCATTTCACAGACAGAACAAAAAAAAGAACAAAAACCCTGGAAATCCTGCATGTAGAAACACACAGAACTGCAGCAACACAAACTAGATCAGAACAGGACTATTACCTGTGAGCAGCGTGATCAGCAGCACGACCTTCATGATGAACAAGCAGCACGGTTTGACAACCAGCTGCTGAAACTCTGCCATCACCACAGCTGCTCACTGCTTCACACGGGGTGGCGTGACAAGAACTAGACCTCAGAGTGGTCGGAGAGGAAGTAGAGAGTTGCTGAGGGACGGAGAGCAATCCTTCAGAGCTTCCAGGAACTGGAGAAACCAAACCAGACCTGCTGCTTCCTCTCATCTTTTAATAAACATCTAAACGACAGAAACAGCTTTAATCTGTCTCAATATGTCTCAATATGTTTCTGCAGCTAACAGTTCAAATATAAATAATAAACATTATATTACACTCAACTTTAATATTTTCTAAGTTTAATGGCTTCAGTTGGTCTTTTTGTTCACAAGAATCAAGCTGTTGTTGATATTATGTCACGATAAGTTTAGTTTCACATTAACTGAATCAACAGGATGTGCAGCAAAATAGCACCTTCATTTTATAATGTGTAATATAAACACAAGAAATTGTTCAAAAATAAATCATGTTTCTTGGCCTTTGGCTATTTCTGACTTTTTATTTATTTATTTTTATTTTATTTTATTTTTGTTTGGTTTTAGAAGTTCAGATAATCCCAATTTATATTTATGTTTCTGGTCTCTCTTATTTTGTGCTTATTTTATTTTAATATAATTTTTGGTTGGGGAAAAAAAACAACAACATCATGTTGCATCTTTATATGGATGTGCTTTTTTATTATCCTTCATAATCTTAATCATAAATAAGAACAATTATTTGATTCCCCATACTGTTTGTTTTTTTGAGCTCATACAACTCAATTATTCTTTATTCTGCAGTTTTTAAACAACTTCTCTTACATTAAGTTTTTATCAAACATGACATTATTTGAGTAGCAATTTAGTTAGATAAAAACACATATTTTAATCTCCGTAATGTTGACCAGCTACAGTTATAAATATGCAATAAAACAAGGAAAAGTTTTTGAGCTTCTCTGTGTGTTTGAAGCAGCTGCAGATACTTTGTTTTTGCTTTAGACCAATGGATTTAAATTCTCCAAGAATGTGAGATTCTAATGTTCCTGAGGACGGAGCGGTGTGTGTGTGTTTGCAGGGAGAAAACTTTACTGAAGTCAGCTCCTTCCACACAAACTACATTTTTGGTACAAATTATATAGAAAACACTTGAGAGTTGGTTAAATTCTGTTCAAGGAGCCGCAGTGAAGCAGAGGAAACTGACTCAGTTAAGTTTTCATCTACAGAAACATTTTTCACTCAAATATTTCATGTTACGATTACAGATATCTGAGGACTAAAGGATCCCTAAATCTTTGTTTTTGCAACAACTACAAAATATAAAAATTATTTTTCTCTTCAGTAATTAAAATGGCTTCAAAGCAACTGATAGGGCAATATTATTACTGGGAATATACTTGATGCAATAAAGATTCAACTTAAATCAGGATTTATGAATGTTTATTTGCATGACTTCCATTTCACCACAACTGTTATGTACGGAGGTAAACCGATAGCTATGCCATCACTGGTGATATACTTTAATATACTTTTTTCAACACAAAAGTAAAAATCTCAATTTATATTTTGTGGCAGTTCATTGCTTAATGACAGGTTAACCAGTCACAAATGGGTCTTGCATTACTTTATAATCTTGCTGATCTACTTTATATGATGTTTTGAACAGGATGCAGATCTCTGAGTGATGGTATTTTGTGTTTAGTGGTGGAGATTTTAGTTGATAATTCATTAGCAGAGTGAGGATCACCATAAACTGGACTATTACAAATCATACAAACCAATTTGACACAAAAGTACTTTTTTTTATGCTGACCCGTTATTTCACAGAAGGTTTTGAAACAGTAAATCGCAAACAACAGTCTTTGATTTTATAGTGTGCTAAGAATTTTGTGATGGATTGGAAAACAAAATAAAACAAGTAAAATTAAAAGTTTTCCATAATAATTATCATGGACTTTGAAAAAGAATGTCCAATGAAGTCATTAATGGTTTTACAGCGCCTCCTCTGGTGGTTTTATAATGTATGTGTTCAGGTCCTTAGAGGTTTTTGTATGGCTCTCCTGCTTATTTGTATCACTGTGACTCTCTGGCACAGTAATACACAGCAGAGTCTTCAGGCTGCAGATTCTCTCCATTCAGAGTCACTGTGTTACTGGACTCTTGTACTGTAATAGTGAACTTGCTCTTTAAAGAATCTTTGCGAGCTCCTGTGCATCCAGAGCACATGTAACCAATCCACTCCAGTCCTTTTCCTGCAGGCTGTCTGATCCAGGCTGTTACATATGTTCTAACAGAATAAGAGACCTGACAGGTGATCTGCAGTCGTTCACCAGGCAGCACAGACACAGAGGCTGACTGTCTCAGAGTCTCAGACCGAACTCCTGGAAAAACAACATTTTGTGAGTTTCAAACCATGATCTGGTGATTCTCACGAATCTAGAAATTCTTACCTGATCCAGCTGCTAACAGCAGCAGCATCAGAGTGACAGAGAACATGGTTGGTG
>NW_015114085.1:66649-68741 GCF_001443285.1 Poecilia latipinna | reverse complement strand
ACATTTTAACAAGGAAGAAGATTAAGGTTATAGCGGTCTTTTAATATTTGTAATATCACTGTGCAGAACGTAAATGATGACTTGAGATGTAATCACGGTGATAAGTTAGAAGGAAGTAACAGCAGGAAGAGAGAGAAGATGTGAATGAAATGTCAGAGTTACTGGTCAAGTTCTGACAGATCAAAGGCAGATCTGGGGCAGTACTCTGACGATGGCTATAAAATGCAGACATTTTCTCTGTGTAGTCATATGTGAATATATTTCTTACATGCACATGTTTTTGTTGTTGAAAATTTGTCATCTGCTGTTTTAGTTGTATTTTTGAAAGTAATAAACATAGATGAAGGACATAAACATAACCCGCTATATAAAACTGCTGCAAATTCTCAAATACACATGTACAGGAGGTGAAAAACTGTTGGGTGAACAGGAAATCACCAACCACCACATGAGTTATTGTTTGCTAATTTCAACTCTAACTTCTGCTCTGTGAGGAGTTTTTGTACAGCCTCTCTGCTCATATTAACCGCAGTGTGTCTCTGGCACAGTAATACACAGCAGACTCCTCTGGTTTCATGGTAGACAGACTAAGATACACCGTGTTCTTACTGGTGTCTCTGGTGATTGTTATACGTCTTTGGACATTGCTGGCATAAGCGTTACTTCCATCATACCAAATAGCACCCATCCATTCCAGAGCTTTTCCTGCAGGTTGTCGGATCCAGTGTGTGCTATAGCTGGTTAGAGAATAAGAGACCTGACAGCTGATGCTCAGAGTCTGACCTGACTGCACAGTCAAAGAGGCTGGTTGTGTCAGCTGTTCACACTTCACACCTGTTGATGATAAAATCAAATTAAATAAACTGTAATATCAATCAATTGAATATTAATTAAATAAACTGCCTGTGGTGTAATTGTAATGTGAGTGTCTCAATAAAACTTACATGACCCAGCACACAGCAGCAGCAGTAAAGCTAGAGAGAACATGTTGGTATGAAAGATGATCCGATGAAATCTTCTGTTCCTCTGACAGGATGAGAGGAAGTACTTAAACTAGAATGTTGAATTTGCATAATGACAGATTAACCAGTCACAAATGGCTCTTGCATTACTTTATAACTTTGCTGATCTACTTCATTTGATGTTTTGAACAGCATGCTGCTCTCTGGGTGATGCTATTTTGTGTTTAGTTGTGGAGATTTTAGTTGGTATTTCACTAGCAAGGAGTGAAGGCCCCCAATAACTGGACTATTACAAACCATAAAAACCACTTTGACACAAAAGTAGTTTTTATTTTCTGCTGAGCTGCTATTTCACAGAAGGTTTTGAAACAGTAAATCACAAACATCAGTCATTGTTTTTATGATGGATTGGAAAACAAAATAAAAAAAGTGAAATTAAAATGATCATGAACTTTTACAAAGAATTTGCAGTGGAGTCATTAGTGGTTTTACAGCGCCTCCTCTGGTGGTATTATAATGTATGTGTTCAGGTCCTCAGAGGTTTTTGTATAGCTCTGCTGCTTATTTGTTTCACTGTGAGTCTCTGGCACAGTAATACACAGCAGAGTCTTCAGGCTGCAGATTCTGTCCATTCAGAGTCACTGTTTTACTGGACGCTTGTACTGTAATAGTGAACTTGTTCTTTAAAGAATCTTTGCGAGCTCCTGTGCATCCAGAGCACATGTAACCAATCCACTCCAGGCCTTTTCCTGCAGGTTGTCTGATCCAGTGTGTCCTGGTGCTCAAAGAATAAGAAACCTGACAGATGATGGTCAGAGGTTGACCTGGCTGAACAGTCAAAGCGGCTGGTTGTGTCAGCTGTTCACACTTTACATCTTCTGAAAGAAGAATTGACCAAGTCAGAAAAAATGAGGAAATCTTGTTTGTTGAGACTTATGGTTGACAGAGATCTCACACATTGAAGAAACTTACCTGCAGCTAGTAACAGGAACAGAGCAGCACGAAACATGTTGGCTGATTTAACAAACATCCTCTAAACTCAGCTCTGAAATGAAGCCTTTTTATAGGAGGTTGAAGGGAGGGCAGGTTTGCATGTGTAGGATCCCTATCACAGTTTCAATCAATCTAGA
>NW_015114085.1:59522-61768 GCF_001443285.1 Poecilia latipinna | reverse complement strand
GCATGCTGTAATCCGTCATTGTGTAACCAGATGTGAAACATGAAATCTTCACAGTGTCTCCTGGTCTTTTCACCTCAGAGGATTGAGGCTGCTGCAATTTGATCTCACTCCAAACACCTATGGGAAACAAAAACATTACTTTTCCACCCTGTTTGTTTAACAGCTAACGCTTTTTCATTGAAGCATTAAAACTTACCATGAATGGTAAAAACAAAAACTAAGCTCCAGGAAATTAACATGTCTTTGGTATTAAGATGTGATTTTTCTAAGTTATATTTGTAAAGTGGTCTGAGTGTTTCTCCCTCAGATAAAATGCCAGTTATCGACAGTGTGCTTGGTGTATTTATGAAGCAGAAACAGTTTGCATAGACGTCCCCCTACAGGTTTAAGTGGGGAACGTCTGACAAAACGTAACAACAAAATTCAAATTCATTGCATGTTTTGCCAACTTATGGGGATGTGAAGATTTTGTGAATATATTACCAGTTTGGTTTACAACGGTGTCATAAGAAAACACAAATGATTATGCTCCCTGTGTTATAGCAGAAGTTCTAAATGGTTAAGTTCTTGATATCGCTCTCCATTCCTCTATTATAATCTAGCTGCTGAAACTATGAAATATACTTTTATATTAAAGTTTTGTCTTCATACATATTTCTACAAAACTCCAGAATTTATTGAAATCAAGAGATTATCTTTGAAATTNCTGCAGGAACTGAGTGCTGCTGGAAACATCCTGAGTGAAGCTGAAACGGCTCTGAAAGGAGCTGGCATAGGTAGCAACAGTTGTATATGTGTTTAGAAATCCAATCCATTCTAAACCTTTCCCAGATTTCTGTCTTATCCAGTTCATGCTGTAATCTGTCATTGTGTAACCAGATGTGACACATGAAATCTTCACAGTGTTTCCTGGTCTTTTCACCTCAGAGGATTGAGGCTGCTGCAATTTGATCTCACTCCAAACACCTGTGGGAAACAGAAACATTACTTTTGCACCCTGTTTGTTTAACAGCTAACGCTTTTTCATTGAAGCATTAAAACTTACCATGAATGGTAAAAACAAAAACTAAGCTCCAGGAAATTAACATGTCTTTGGTATTAAGATGTGATTTTTCTAAGTTATATTTGTAAAGTGGTCTGAGTGTTTCTCCCTCAGATAAAATGCCAGTTATCGACAGTGTGCTTGGTGTATTTATGAAGCAGAAACAGTTTGCATAGACGTCCCCCTACAGGTTTAAGTGGGGAACATCTGAAAAAAAGTAAGACCAAAATTCAAATTCACTGCGTGTTTTGCCAACTTATGGGGATGTGAAGATTTTGTGAATATATTACCAGTTTGGTTTACAACGATGTCATAAGAAAACACAAATGATTATGTTCCCTGTGTTATAGCAGAAGTTCTTTAATGGTTAAGTTCTTGATATTGCTCTCCATTCCTCTATTATAATCTAGCTGCTGAAACTATGTGAAATATACTTTTATATTAAAGTTTTGTCTTGATACATATTTCTACAAAACTCCCTAAGGAAATAAAGGTATTATCTTTGAAATTGTATCACATGTATGGTTCTATCGATTCCTTAAAGATGAAATCTTTGTGGTTTCCTGTGATGGTCTAGTGGCCTTTCACTGGATCCCCTCACTAAGTCAGTACTATAAAGAGGCAAACGGCTAACCATAACATTCCTTGCTGAAAGTACGGATTTCAGATTTTTGTTCTTTCTTTTTTCATTTATTTGTTTTGTAGCAGTAAAAAGTTCATCTAAATGTCATTTTCTCTCGCTTGTCATAGAACTTGCAACCAGATTGGTGTCCCTGTTGTTCAAAGAGAGCTCCCTCTGGTGGATAAGTTGTAATTACAAGTATTCAGGCCCTGATAGGTTTTTGTACAGCTCCGTTGCTTGCTTTTATAACTGTGGGTCTCTTGCACAGTAATACACAGCAGAGTCTCCAGGCTGCATATTCTGTCCATTCAGAGTCACTGTGTTACTGGAAGTGTCTAAATCAATACTGAACTTGTTCTCCAGTGATTTTTTGTAATATGAATCTCCTGTATATTTGCTCCCAATCCACTCCAGTCCTTTCCCTGCAGGCTGTCTGATCCAAACTGTCCAGTA
Organism: Poecilia latipinna; assembly: GCF_001443285.1. NCBI lineage: Eukaryota > Metazoa > Chordata > Actinopteri > Cyprinodontiformes > Poeciliidae > Poecilia > Poecilia latipinna. The sequence goes on along the minus strand of NW_015114085.1, from coordinate 59,651 downwards.
GCTGCTAACTGAATAAGAGACATGGCAGCTGACAGTCAGAGTCTGACCTGGCTGCACAGTTAAAGAGCCTGGCTGTGTCAGCTGCTCACACATCACATCTGTGGAGGGAAAATATTAAATATTAAACCA
>NW_015114085.1:51304-54542 GCF_001443285.1 Poecilia latipinna | reverse complement strand
CTGTGGGTCTCTGGCACAGTAATACACAGCAGACTCCTCTGGTTTCATAGCAGACAGACTCAGATACACAATCTTCTTATTGGTGTCTCTGGTGATTTCTATACGTCCTCGGACATTGCTGGCATAATCATTACTTCCATCAGTCCAAATAACACCCATCCATTCCAGAGCTTTTCCTGCAGGTTGTCGGATCCAGTTTGTGTGATACCTGCTCAGATCATAAGAAACCTGGCAGCTGATGCTCAGAGTCTGACCTGACTGCACAGTCAAAGAGGTTGGTTGTGTCAGCTGTTCACACTTCACACCTGTTGACGACAACATAAATTAAATAAACAGTAAAATTGATAGGAGTGTGGTGTAATTGTAATGTGTCTCAATAAAACTTACATGACCCAGCACACAGCAGCAACAGTAAAGCTAAAGAGAACATGTTGGTATGAAAGATGATCCAATGAAATCTTCTGTTCCTCTGACAGGATGAGAGGAAGTACTTAAACTAGAATGTTGAATTTGCATAATGACAGGCCAACCAGTCATAAAAGGCTCTTACTGTATTTCATAATCTCACTGATCTACTGCATATGATGTTTTGAACAGGCTGCAGCTCTGAGTGATGATATTTTGTATTTAATTGTGGTAATCTGAGTTAGTATTTCACAAGCATAGTGTGATGGTCCCCATAAAATCAACTATTTCAAGAAAACCTAAATATAACTGCAATACAAATCAAATCTATATGAAAGTTGTTTTTCTTTCTGCTTACTTGCTACTGCATAGAAGGTTCTAAAAAAGTAAATCACAAACAGCCGTCTTTTTTATATATAGTGTGCTGAGAAGTTTATGACGAATTGGAGAACAATAAAATGAAAAGGAAACATCTTGTTTTTTAAGAGATGGTACAAACTATTCTCGACCATCAAAACAGTTTAGCAGAATAAACATTAAAATAATAATGGACATTAAAGCAAACTGCGGGGACTTGGATATTGCATTTACACCTGAATTAAAATTAAAGGGTTAAATGTGTATTTGAATATTCTAAAAATAGTAACATGTGTGTCTTCCTTTTTATTGATTTAAATTGATTTGTGTTAAATGAACTGATATTCCATGCTTTTGATACAACTGACATTTATTTAGTTGTTTATTTGGTCGTACATTCTCAGCAATTTGCTCTGCATAAGCCTAAAAATCTCTGCTTTTATTGAGTGAAATAAAAAAATATAAAATCCATAATGATTACTGTTAGTTTGCGACCAAAGAAAAACCAGACTGGAGCCAGCAGTTTTAGAGCTCTCAATATTTTTCTTTTATCTTCAGTTTCAATTCAGTTCACAGCATAGCATATCAGTCACAACAAGAAGAGGGAGAATCTCCCTCTCATCTGGACCACCTGGCTTTTAAAGGATTGGCTTCCACAAAGATTAGAGGGGTGGAGACATTCACATTTCCAGAAAGAAAGAACAAACATTTGTACTAAACTATATTCCTAAAAAAATGTCTACACAATTGCAATTAACCCAAACAAAACTAGAAACAAAAAACTATCTAGGCCCAAACAAAATCCAATATACATCTCTCCTCCCTCTCAGAAAATGGATTTTCCCAATGAGGCTGATTGGAAACACCAGGTCCTTGTCAGCACTGCTCATGGGTGAGCTTCCATGGCAACACATGACCAGGTGACCTCAAAGAGATGAGAAGATGATTAAAACAAGCAAACAAATCAAGTTACTTCACAATACATTTACCCAAATAAATTAGAATATATAAAGTACACAAAAAACAGCACCTGTTAGGGAGGGGGTAAATCCCAAGGACTTTTGACAGAGAATTTGCAAGAATTCATTAGCGGTTTTACAGCGCCTCCTCTGGTGGTTCTATAATCTATGTGTTCAGGCTCTGAGAGGTTTTTGTACGGTTCCTCTGCTTGTTTGTGTCACTGTGACTCTCTGGCACAGTAATACACAGCAGACTCCTCTGGTTTCATAGCAGACAGACTCAGATTCACAATCTTCTTACTGGTGTCTCTGGTGATTGTTATACGTCCTTGGACATTGCTGGCATAAGCGTTATTTCCATTAGCCCAAATAACACCCATCCATTCCAGAGCTTTTCCTGCAGGTTGTCGGATCCAGCTTGTGTGATAGCTGGTTAGAGAATAAGAGACCTGACAGCTGATGGTCAGAGTCTGACCTGACTGCACAGTCAAAGAGGCTGGTTGTGTCAGCTGTTCACACTTCACACCTGTTAATGACAACATCAAATTAAATAAACTGTAATATAAATTATTTGAATATTAATTAAATAAACTGAGTGTGGTGTAATTGCAATGTGAGTCTTACAGGATCCAGCAGCCACCAGCAGCAGTAAAGCTAAAGAGAACATGTTGGTATGAAAGATGATCCGATGAAATCTTCTGTTCCTCTGTGCCTGACAGGATGAGAGGAAGTACTTAAACTAGAATGTTGAATTTGCATAATGACAGATTAACCAGTCACAAATGGCTCTTGCATTACTTTATAACCTTGCTGATCTACTTTAAATGCCATTTTGAACTCTATGCAGCTCTGAGTGATGCTATTTTGTCTTTAGTGGTGGAGATTTTAGTTCGTATTTCACTAGCAAAGAGTGAGGGTCCCCATAAACTGAACTATTATAAATCATACAAATCAATTTGACACAAAAGCTGTTTTTTTTCTGCTGAGCTGCTGTTTTACAGGTTTTGAAACAGTGAATCACAAACATAAGTCTTTGATTTTATAGTGTGCTAAGAATTTTATGATGGATTGGAGAACAAAATAAAACTAGTGAAATTAAAACTTTTCCATAATAATTATCATGGACTTTGACAGAGAATGTGCAATGGAGTCATTAGTGGTTTTACAGCGCCTCCTCTGGTACTCTTGCAATGTATGTGTTCAGGTCCTCAGAGGTTTTTGTACAGCTCTTCTGCTTGTTTGTGTTACTGTGAGTCTCTGGCACAGTAATACACAGCAGAGTCTTCAGGCTGCAGATTCTGTCCATTCAGAGTCACTGTTTTACTGGACGCTTGTACTGTAATAGTGAACTTGTTCTTTAAAGAATCTTTGCGAGCTCCTGTGCATCCAGAGCACATGTAACCAATCCACTCCTGGCCTTTTCCTGCAGGTTGTCTGATCCAGTGTGTCATGGTGCTCAAAGAATAAGAAACCTGACAGCTGATGGTCAGAGGTTGACCTGGCTGAACAGTCAAAGC
>NW_015114085.1:45863-47388 GCF_001443285.1 Poecilia latipinna | reverse complement strand
TCTTTAAAGAATCTTTGCGAGCTCCTGTGCATCCAGAGCACATGTAACCAATCCACTCCAGGCCTTTTCCTGCAGGTTGTCTGATCCAGTGTGTCCTGGTGCTCAAAGAATAAGAAACCTGACAGATGATGGTCAGAGGTTGACCTGGCTGAACAGTCAAAGCGGCTGGTTGTGTCAGCTGTTCACACTTCACATCTGTAGATGACAACATTAAATTAATCAAAGTGTAAAACCAGTAAGAGCATAGCATCAGCATAATGTGAGTATTTCTGAGAGACTCACAGGATCCAGCAGCCAGCAGCAGCAGCAAAGCTACAGAGAACATGTTGGTGGTGAAGGTGATCCAATGAGAGCTTCTCTGTGACTGACAGGATGAGATTATGTCATTTAAAGGATGTCATTTAATTTGCCTAATGACCAACCAGCCAATCATCAGTGCCTATTATATGCTCACAGCACAGTAGGAAAGTAGTAGGTTTTTTCAAACAGAATATCCCTTAGTTCATTTTTCTGAATGGATGTATAAAAGTGGCCCGTTTTGGTTGTTATATTTATATGCATGAGTTGTTTTATTCTTTTTTCCTTTTTATTTTACAATATTCCTGTCTTGCTCCTCTTCCTCTTATTACTAATGTATCATTCATGTTTTTCCTTGTTATAGAAAAAAAAATATTCACAAACAAATGTTAACATATTCATCAAATGTATTTTCTATGGCAGAATGCTTTGAATTTTTTTATGCTAAGCATCAAAATTATGTTACTGACATTGAATAAGACAAGGAAAAATATGAGGCAATATTGGATAGAAAAAAATTAAAGCTTGATGTACAAAACTTGAGGATCATTTCTAGCTTAATTGACATTTTCATTGATTTTAGATGTCTGAGACTGGTTGGGATTTAAACCCATAACCATGTGAGGAAACAGCAATAACACCATCATGCTGTCCTGTATAATGGACACATACATTAGCTTCATTTGACAACAAGCAGCCCCAGACATATAGTAAGAGTTTTAAATTCCAGAAAGTGTCCTGAAGAAGATGTTACTCTTTCTACATTTACTGATAATCCTGACGATGCTTTGGAAAACATATAAATGTTTAATCATCAGTTTAATGTTTGGATATGTTCCCGTATCGACCTCATTTCACGTCAAGTCGGAAATTATAATATTTTTTTAATGAGAAAATAGAAACTGATCTCCCTGACAATAAGTCAAATCTCACAGAGTATGGTTGTGCAAATTATGTGTGAATTTAGTTTGAATTAATATGAATTAACTGTTTAATTCAACAATAGCCAATGTTGATTGTCTCTATTTATTGTCCCACCTGAAGCCAAAATATAATTTACCAAAATCTAACAAAAACCTTCTTCTATATAAAAAGAAAAGTATATCATGAATTCAGCCTCAAATTAAATGAAGTGTTTCAATGACACATCTGATCTACGACTAAAGTTTATAATAAAACATTCTGTTAGACCAGCTGTTGACGGAGCTAAAAAACAGTAAATCACAAA
>NW_015114085.1:36484-42058 GCF_001443285.1 Poecilia latipinna | reverse complement strand
TAAACTCTGAAAGCTGATAAGCTTTGTTAATTTTCTGTCCTAGAATGCGGTAAGATGTGCCCTTTTTTTTTTTGAGCACCTGCCCCTTTAGTGGTCTCTGCACGGCCCTGGACTAAAGTTTATAATAAAACATTCTGTTGGACCAGCTGTTGACGGAGCTAAAAAACAGGAACTCACAAACCACATCTTGTTTATTTTTACACGTTGCTCAGTATTTTATGTAAGTTAATGGAATTTTAACATTGTACAACGTTTTTGCACAGCCTCGCTGCTCATTAATCATTGTGTTTTTTTGCACAGTAATACATAGCAGAGTCCTCTGGTTTTATCGTACCACACTCTGGTGATTTCTATGTGACTTTAGACAATGTCGGCACATGAGTTGCCTCCAAAATCCCTGAGTGTTTTTTCTGCCAGTCACTTGATCCAGTGTGTGTGATCGTTGCTCCCATCCATAACATACCTAACAGATGATGGTCAGAATCTGAACTGTTAATGAGAAAGTGTAATACATGTAAGAGCATTGTCAGTAATATGGAGATAATGGTACTGTCCTGGTGAGACTCACAGGAAGCCAGCAGCACCAGTAGAGCTACAGAGAACATGTTGGTGATTAACTTGATCCAGTGAAAATAACTGTTGCTCTGTGACTGACAGAATGACACTGACTGTTTATAACACCATGATTCATTTGCAAAATGTCAGACCATCCACTCACAAACGGGTCTGAAGCAACATATTGCTTGGCAGGCTGTATGTTTGATTATGTTAAACAGGATGCAGTTACTTTAGGAAACTGAGTAGCTTGATGCAACTGCCATATTTCTTGAGATTTTATAGGAAGAAAGAACTTCTTTGATTAAAGTTTATATGAGGAGCTTTATTTTCCCCATACTCTTATGGGAAAAATAAGAATATGGAATAAAACATTGTTATCCTGTGTATCATTGGGCAAATGACAAAGTTTAATAACTTTCTGTAAAGTTATTAAACTTTAAAGTTATTTAACTTTGTGTAAAAAATGTGATTCTCTGAAACAGAGAAACACATTCTCTGTTTCACATATGTGGTAAGGAATCTGGAAAAACAGGAAATCATCAAAAACCTCATTGTTTACTAATGCCATGCATGTCTTCTGCTAAGTGAAGAGTTTTTGTACAGCCTCTCTGCTCACATGAACCACTGTGTGTTTTTCGCACAGTAATACACAGCAGACTCCTCTAGTGTCATAGTAGACAGTCTCAGAGTCACCATGTTTTTACTGGTATCTCTGGTGATTTCTATACGTCCTTGGACATTGGTGGCATAGTTGTTACTTCCACTAGCCCAAATAACACCCATCCATTCCAGAGCTTTTCCTGCAGGTTGTCGGATCCAGTGTGTTCCAGAGCTGGTGACAGAATAAGAGACCTGACAGCTGATAGTCAGAGTCTGACCTGGCTGCACAGTCAAAGAGGCTGGTTGTGTCAGCTGTTCACACTTCACACCTGTTGATAATAAGATTGAATTAATGAAAGTGCACAATCAATATGTGTGTCTCAGCATTCTGTCAGTTTCTCTGTGAGACTCACAGGATCCAGCTGCCAGCAGCAGCAGAGCTACAGAGAGCATGTTGGTGTAGAAGATGATCTGATGGGAGCTTCTCTGACTGTGACTGACAGGATGAGATCAATTTTAAAAAGCATGACATGTAATTTGCCTATTGACCAACGAGCCAATCATGAATGACTATCAAGGAAATGTTTTTTTAAGCAAGGTGCAGATTAAGATTATGTCTCTATTAACAAAACTGACCTTTTGTCTCTAAAATATTCTTATATTTTCTTCCATTCCTCTATACACTTCATGAGAAAGACAATAAATGTTCAATAACACATTGTAGAAATATTTTTCATTAATCAAATTTACTCGTTCTATCTATTGATTTTTCATGTGTTTTTGTGGTAGAAAAATATGGATGAATCAACGTTAATGACAGAACGTTGTGACTTATTGTTTCAAGGAATGATGTATATGACCTCGATATATTTTTTTTTTACAATATTCCTGTCTTGCTCCTGTTCCTCCTTTAACAACTGAAGACAGTAGGAATAACTTATTAATTTATCATTCATGTTTTTCCTTGTTATAGAAAAAAAAATTACAAACAAATGTTAACACACTCATCAAATTTATTTTTCTATAGCAGAATGCTGTAACCTTTTGATGCTATGCATCAAAATTATGTTACTGGCATTGACTAAGACAAGGAATAAGGAAGGCAATATTGGATAGAAAAATTTAAAAGCTTGATTTACAAAACATGAGAATAATTTCTAGCTTGATTTGTATTTTCATTGATTTTAGAGGTCTGAGTCTGAGTCTGGTTGGGATTTAAACCCATAACCATGTGAGGAAACAGCAATAACACCATCATGCTGTCCTGTGTAATAGACACAATTATGTGTGAATTTACTTTGAATTAATATGAATTACATGTTTAATTCAGCAATGGCCAATGTTGATTGTCTTTATTTATTACAAATTATTTGAAAACCTAATAAAATTGTAAGAAATTGTAATTTGTAAGAAAATCTAATAAAAACCTTCTTGTATATAAATAGAAAAAGTATATCATGAATTCAGCCTCAAATTAAATGTAGTGTTTCAACTACATATTTGATCTACGACTAAAGCTTATAATAAAACATTCTGTTGGACCGTCTGTTGACGGTGCTAAAAAGCAGAAAATCTTGTTTATTTTTACACAATGCTCAGTATTCTATGCAAGTTAATGCAATTTCAACATTGTACAGCCTCGCTGCTCGTTAATCACTGTGTTTCTTACAAAGTAATAGCAGAGTCTTCAGGTTTTATGATACACAGACTTTGGTGATTTATATGTGACCTTAATCACTGTTGGCACATGAGATGCCAGAGCGCTTTTTCTGCCAGTCGACCGATCCAGTGTGTGTGATCGTTGGTCACATCCATAACATAACTAACAGATGATGGTCAGAGTCTGAACTCTCTGCTCACACTTCACAGCCTTTGATGATATCACATCGGTTCAAAATGTAATATCAGTAAGACTGTAGAGTAATCATAATATGATTCTCTAAATGAAACTTACAGCATCCTGCATCAGAGCTGCAGAGGACGTACAAAAGATGATCTGATGAACATCTGTTCCTATCTAACTGACAGATTAATTCCTTAATTTGTAATCTGGAATGTAGAAAATGAGAGAACAACCAGTCATAATTTACTTTTAAAGTATTTTACTGCCATTATCAAAACATCACCTTCCTGAAATAATGGCCTAAGCTTTTCTTTGCCAAAAGTGATTTTATTTTTGGTCTAAATCAACTTTTGGCAAGATAGAAGTCAAAAATCACACACATGAACAAGGAATGAATGTTATTTTTCATGTATTAACTTAATTGTATTCACAGTGGATAAATATAGAGCATAAACATAAACCTGATACACATTCTCTGTTTCACATCTGTGGGCAGAATTCTGGAAAAACATGAAACCATCAACCAACATTTACTGATGTCACCTATCTCCTGCTCTGTGAAGAGTTTTTGTACAGCTTCTCTGTTCACATTAACCACTGTGCATATCTGGCACAGTAATACACAGCAGACTCCTCTGGTTTCATAGCAGACAGACTCAGATACACAATCTTCTTATTGGTGTCTCTGGTGATTTCAATACGTCCTTGGACATTGCTGGCATAAGCATTTCTTCCACTAGCCCAAATAACACCCATCCATTCCAGAGCTTTTCCTGCAGGTTGTCGGATCCAGTGTGTGCTATAGCTGGTGACAGAATAAGAGACCTGACAGCTGATGCTCAGAGTCTGACCTGGCTGTACAGTCAAAGAGGCTGGTTGTGTCAGCTGTTGACACTTCACACCTGTTGATGACAACATAAATTAATGAAAGTGTACAATCAATATGTGTGTCTCAGCATAATGTGAATGTCTCTGAGAGACTCACAGGGTCCAGCTGCCAGCAGCAGCAGCAGAGCTACAGAGAGCATGTTGGCGTGGAAGATGATCCAGTGAGAGCTGCTCTCTGATTGACAGGATGAGATCAATTTTAAAAAGCATGACATGTAATTTGAATAATAACCGACCAGCCAATCATGAACGACTATTGTACCGCCTAACAGCACAGCAGGAAATGTTTTTTCTAAACAGAATGCAGATTGTGATTTTGTCTGACTTCATGAAATGTACCTATTTTTCTCTTCATGAGAAAAAACATAAATTTCTTATAATAGTGCTATATTCTCCTCCATCCCTCTTCACACTTCATGAGAAAGACAATACATGTTCAATAACATATGATAGGAATATTTTTCATGAACCAAATATACTGGTTATATATATTGATTTTTCATGTTTTTTGCAGTACAAAAATATGCATAAAACAATGTTAATGATAGAATGTTGTGACTTATTGTTTCAGAGAATGATGTATATGATCTCGATATTAATCAAGAAGAAAGATGAGACAACTTTTTTGCTACATCTTACATTCAATGTTTTGTTTTTAACTGCAACATTACTGTGTTACATAGACATGTTTAATTGTAAAAATGTTAGCTATAATCTTTTATTTCTTCACATTATGACGTAATGTGAAGAAATATGTATTTGTTATATATTTGAGAAATTTGGTTGTAATAATCATGAAATATTCAACGGCCTAAGAGCGCCTCCTGTGGGTGAGAAGTAAAAATACATGTATTCAGGCTCAGGAGTTTTTGTTCAGCTCTGCAGTACATTTGTATCACTGTGGGTCTCTGGCACAGTAATACACAGCAGAGTCTCCAGGCTGCATATTCTGTCCATTCAGAGTCACTGTGTTACTGGAAGAGTCTATAGAAAGACTAAATTTGTTTCTGAGAGAATCTTTGTAGTATGTTGTTGATCCATCCGCTGCACTCCCAATCCACTCCAGTCCTTTTCCTGCAGGTTGTCTGATCCAAGCTGTGTAGTAGCTTCTAACAGAATAAGAGACCTGACAGCTGATGGTCAGAGTCTGACCGGGCTGCAGAGTCACTGAAGCCGGCTGTGTCAGCTGTTCACACTTCACTCCTGATAAAAACATATTTTGTCAGAAATTATGAGTAAAGGTTTAAAACAAATAAAATACTGACTGAGATAAATTGGAAGAAATTCACCTGCAGCTCCAAGGAACAGGAACAGAGCAGCACAAAACATGTTGACTGATGATACAGACGTCCTATGAAATCAACTCCACACTGTTGCATTTATATAGCAGATAGGAGGAGAAAAAGTATCATGTGATAATATGATGTGACAGTTTCGGTTTAGCAGAGCTGTTCTCCTTAGACTTGTTTTCTTTGGTTTCTGTCTTTAGTATGCTGATAAAGGAATCAAAAATAAAGTGCTAAGACCTTCAAAATGCATTGAGAAAAAAAATAAAAACCTTTGTTCATGTTTCATGAATTTAGGGCCATTTTAATTTTTATATTCTGTTTCATATCTGATGCAAAATTGAAGATGTGAAATATGAACTGTTTCTGCTGAACCACCTGCTGATGGAGCTAAAATCC
>NW_015114085.1:30377-31724 GCF_001443285.1 Poecilia latipinna | reverse complement strand
TTTCTGTGTATGGTTTTTAATACAGGCTATATTTAGTTTTTAAATCTATTGTGCTTACATTATGAACAGCATAAAACTGAAATCAAACTATCATTTACACTTACATTCAGTGAATTATAATCTACTTCCCAATGAGTCTCATATGTCAGATTAAAAGCCCCTTTTAAAAATATCAACGTCTAAGAAGGCATTCAACATGCTTTTCATGAATACAACATATTTGTTATTTATTTGTTTCTAATTTTAAGTGTTATGTTTTTAGTAGATTTTAGCAGAAAGTCATCATGATTAAGAGAATTAAAAGTGTTAAAACATCAGCCTTTGTCTGTATAATCTCTATATAATGTTTTTCACTCAGTGATGAAGTTACTGAAATAATTTGATTTGTCACTAATATTCTAATTTATTGAGTAGGTATGTACAATAACATTAATAATTGAATACCTTTAGTATGCTGCTATAAGAATAAAAGATACGAAGGTCTTGAAAATGCATTGAGAAAAATAATGAAAATTTTTCCTATTAAAAAAAACAGTTTCATGAGTTTAGGCTGATTTTAGTTATTTTAAATGAGTTTCATATCTGATATACAATTGATGAACTGTTTCTGCTGAACGACCTGCTGATGAAGCTAAAAACAGGAAATCTCAAACCAAAACAACTTTAATAGTATTCATATTCAGGCTAATATCACTTCTGCTCTTTGAAGAGTTTTTGTACAGCCTCTCTGCTCACATTAACCACAGTGTCTCTCTGGCACAGTAATACACAGCAGACTCCTCTGGTTTCATAGCAGACAAACTCAGATACACAATCTTCTTATTGGTGTCTCTGGTGATTTCTATACGTCCTCGGATATTGCTGGCATAAGCATTTCCTCCACTAGCCCAAATAACACCCATCCATTCCAGAGCTTTTCCTGCAGGTTGTCGGATCCAGTGTGTTCCATAGCTGGTGACAGAATAAGAGACCTGACAGCTGATGGTCAGAGTCTGACCTGACTGCACAGTCAATGAGGCTGGTTGTGTCAGCTGTTCACACTTCACACCTGTAGAAGTAAAATAAAAACAGTGACAGAACAATAAACAACCTTCAGTAAAATCAGTCTATCACATCTCCAGTTTCAGTGAGACTTACAGGATGCAGCAGCCAGCAGCAGAGCTACAGAGAACATGTTGGTGTCGAAGATGATCTGATGGGAGTTTCTCTTCTTCTGGTGCAAATGACAGCATGACCTCATCTTTATAGGAAACTTCTTGGAAATTAAGTTTGCATAAAGAAATTTACAATCATTTCAAAAGAAACATTAAAGATAGATCAAATATTTCTAACCAAATCAATGTGAGG
>NW_015114085.1:23273-29676 GCF_001443285.1 Poecilia latipinna | reverse complement strand
GTAAGAGCATAGCATCAACATAATGTGAGTATTTCTGAGAGACTCACAGGATCCAGCAGCCAGCAGCAGCAGCAAAGCTACAGAGAACATGTTGGTGGTGAAGGTGATCCAATGAGAGCTTCTCTGTGACTGACAGGATGAGATTATGTCATTTAAAGGATGTCATTTAATTTGCCTAATGACCAACCAGCCAATCATCAGTGTCTATTATATGCTCACAGCACAGTAGGAAACTAATAGTTTTATTTTAAACAGAATCCCCCTTAGTTCATTTTTCTGAATGGATGTATAAAAGTGAACCGTTTTGGTTGTTATATTTATATGCATGAGTTGTTTTATTCTTTTTTCTTTTTCTTTTACAATATTCCTGTCTTGCTCCTGTTCCTCCTTTAACAACCGAAGACAGTAGGAATAACTTATTAATTTATCATTCATGTTTTTCCTTGTTATAGAAAAAAAAATTACAAACAAATGTTAACACACTCATCAAATTTATTTTTCTATGGCAGAATGCTTTAACTTTTAGATGCTACGCATCAAAATTATGTTACTGGCATTGACTAAGACAAGGAATAAGGAAGGCAATATTGGATAGAAAAAATTAAAAGCTTGATGTACAAAACTTGAGAATAATTTCTAGCTTGATTTGTATTTTCATTGATTTTAGATGTCTGAGTCTGAGTCTGGTTGGGATTTAAACCCATAACCATGTGAGGAAACAGCAATTACAACATCATGCTGTCCTGTGTAATGTGTGAATTTAGTTTGAATTAATATGAATTACATGTTTAATTCAGCAATGGCCAATGTTGATTGTCTTTATTACAAATTATTTGAAAACCTAATAAAATTGTAATAAATTGTAATTTGTAAGAAAATCTAATAAAAACCTTCTTGTATATAAAAAGAAAAAGTATATCATGAATTCAGCCTCAAATTAAATGTAGTGTTTCAACTACATATTTGATCTACGACTAAAGCTTATAATAAAACATTCTGTTGGACCAGCTGTTGACGGAGCTAAAAAGCAGAAAATCTTGTTTATTTTTACACAATGATCAGTATTCTATGCAAGTTAATGCAATTTCAACATTGTACAGCCTCGCTGCTCGTTAATCACTGTGTTTCTTACAAAGTAATAGCAGAGTCTTCAGGTTTTATGATACACAGACTTTGGTGATTTATATGTGACCTTAATCACTGTTGGCACATGAGATGCCAGAACCCTTTTTCTGCCAGTCGACAGATCCAGTGTGTGTGATTGTTGGTCACATCCATAACATAACTAACAGATGATGGTCAGAGTCTGAACTCTTTGCTCACACTTCACAGCCTTTAATGATATCACATCGGTTCAAAATGTAATATCAGTAAGACTGTAGAGTAATCATAATATGATTCTCTAAATGAAACTTACAGCATCCTGCATCAGAGCTGCAGAGGACGTACAAAAGATGATCTGATGAACATCTGTTCCTATCTAACTGACAGATTAATTCCTTAATTTGTAATCTGGAGTGTAGAAAATGAGAGAACAACCAGTCATAATTTACTTTTAAAGTATTTTACTGCCATTATCAAAACATCACCTTCCTGAAATAATGGCCTAAGCTTTTCTTTGCCAAAAGTGATTTTATTTTTGGTCTAAACCAACCTTTGGCAAGATAGAAGTCAAAAATCACACACATGAACAAGGAATGAATGTTATTTTTCATGTATTAACTTAATTGTATTCACAGTGGATAAATATAGAGCATAAACATAAACCTGATACACATTCTCTGTTTCACATCTGTGGGCAGAATTCTGGAAAAACATGAAACCATCAACCAACATTTACTGATGTCACCTATCTCCTGCTCTGTGAAGAGTTTTTGTACAGCTTCTCTGTTCACATTAACCACTGTGCATATCTGGCACAGTAATACACAGCAGACTCCTCTGGTTTCATAGCAGACAGTCTCGGATTCACAATCTTCTTATTGGTGTCTCTGGTGATTTCAATACGTCCTTGGACATTGCTGGCATAAGCATTTCTTCCACTAGCCCAAATAACACCCATCCATTCAGGTGCTTTTCCTGCAGATTGTCGGATCCAGTGTGTTTCATACCTGGTGACAGAATAAGAGACCTGACAGCTGATGCTCAGAGTCTGACCTGGCTGCACAGTCGAAGAGGCTGGTTGTCAGCTGTTCACACTTCACACCTGTTAATGATAACATCAAATTAATTAAAATGCATCACCAATATGTGTCTCAGCATAATGTGAGTGTCTCAGTGAGACTCACAGGATGGAGCTGCCAGCAACAGCAGCAGAGCTACAGAGAACATGTTGGTGTAGAAAGTGATCCGATGAAAGCTTCTGTTCCTGTGACTGACAGCACTGACTTTTTATAGCAGGTTTATTTTGCATGATTACTGACTACCCAATCAGATTTCATGAAAAAAGGGAGAATTATCTCAGCTGCACTGAATACAATCTAGAAAAATGTATTTATTTGTTCAACCTGCTGTTCCTAATTACGATTTTATAGAATATTAAAATTTGATTTCTTGTTTTAAATCCCAAAGGAATCCTCTATCATATCAATTTTTTAGTGGTAGTATATTCACTATGATGTTCAATTGCAAATGGACCTTAAAGGAAAATGTTTTGAATATTAATAAAACACATGGTGAGAGGGCTGAATGACGCACTGACATTTATCATTCCACAGGCATTAAAAAACAGTATGTTTTAATACCTTTTATAAAAGGTAAGAAAAAAATGCTGTTTTAAAAGCAGGTTTTTTAAAAACATGGTTTTCAAGTTTTATTTGTGTTTGTAAAATATCTGCACTGTTAAATTATGAACTTGGAAGAGCTTAGAGCTCTTCCTCTTTGGGTTTCATTTCACATGAGGGGTTTTTGTACAGCTCTGCTGCTTGTTTGTGTCACTGTGAGTCTCTGGCACAGAAATACACAGCAGAGTCTCCAGGCTGCATATTCTGTCCATTCAGAGTCACTGTTTTACTGGAAGTGTCTAAGTCGATACTGAATTTGTTCTTCAGTGAATCTTTGTAGGATGTATAGCCAGTGCCTTTCACTCCGATCCATTCCAGTCCTTTTCCAGCAGGCTGTCTGATCCAAGCTGTCCAGGTGCCCAGAGAATAAGAGACCTGACAGCTGATGGTCAGACGTTGACCTGGCTGCAGAGTCACAGAGGCTGGCTGTGTCAGCTGCTCACACTTCACACCTGTAGAAGTAAAATAAAAACAGTGACAGAACAATAAACAACCTTCAGTAAAATCAGTCTATCACATCTCCAGTTTCAGTGAGACTTACAGGATGCAGCAGCCAGAAGCAGCAGCAGCAGAGCTACAGAGAACATGTTGGTGTCGAAGATGATCTGATGGGAGTTTCTCTTCTTCTGGTGCAAATGACAGCATGACCTCATCTTTATAGGAAACTCCCTGGAAATTAAGTTTGCATAAAGAAATTTACAATCATTTCAAAAGAAACATTAAAGATAGATCAAATATTTCTAACCAAATCAATGTGAGGAAACCATGGCACCTTTTCAATATTGATAGTTGTGTCAAACACACAGTAGAAGACAAAGCAGGTACAGAATCAGTATTTAAAGAAGTAGATAAACCTTTTTTTCATACTCTTTTTTTTCCGTTCAGGCTACTCTTGACATAGTAAACCTTTTATGCTTTTCAAAACTAACAGTAGTAACAATAAGAAAACTTTTGAATGAATGAGAGAACAAATTAATGTAAGAAAGAGTTCACTGTTAATGTAAAATGAAACAGTACAATAAAATTAAAGAGTACCACTCCTACAAGATTCAGTCAGTAAAAGTAAAAACTTTATCACACACATTCTACTATTTACAAAAATACAGACACTGTTAAAATATAAACTGAGAACTAGGCATTTAGCAATTCACCAGTAACCAAACACAATGTGACTGAAAAAAGGAGTAAAAACCAAATAAAAAAAGTTTAATTATTCTGTCATGTAACACAAATAAGCTAGTGCAATGTTTTTATTGACATTAAATCACACCATTTGAGTACTTGTGTGTAGACACAACTGCAAGATTCTTCTAAATGAAGAACAAGGAAGCAGTAACTGTCACTGAGAAAAGATTAAGCAGGCAAGTGTTATTAACTCCCAGGGGGAGAGTTGTAGACTTTGCTCTTTTCCTAGTTTACATCTTCTCTCAGCTTCTACTCCATCACTGCTGTTTTTGTTCTCCAGTTGATTTTCCAACAATGTATGCCTTCATGTCTACTAAATTTGCGATATTCACTTTGCAGTAAAATTGATCTCTAGCATGCTTCTGAGAACAGGCGTCAATTTTTTATTTGTGGTTTTAGAGCACCTCTACTGGTAGCTCTATGCTATAGGGCTTCAGGCTCTGAGAGGTTTTTGTACAGCTCTACTGTTGTGTTGTGTCACTGTGACTCTCTGACACAGTAATACACAGCAGAGTCTTGAGGTTGTAGATTCTGTCCATTCAGAGTCACTGTTTTACTGGAATCATCCAAAGTAAAACTGAACTTGTTTGTTAAAGAATCTTTGTAAACTGAGGTGCATCCACGGCATGTCAAACCAATCCACTCTAATCCTTTCCCAGCAGCCTGTCTGATCCAGTGTGTAGCATAGCTGCCCAGATCATAAGAGACCTGACAGCTGATGGTCAGACGCTGACCTGGCTGCACAGTCGCAGAGGCTGGTTGATTCAACTGTTCACACTTTACACCTGTGGAGGAAAACACAGCAACAGTAAACCGTCAGTGTGATGTGATCACGCTGTGAATTTTTCTGCCTCTCTGACACTCACATGATCCAACAACCAGCAGCAGCAGCAGCAGAGCTACAGGAGACATGTTGGTGCTGAAAGTCATCTAATGAAAGTTTTTCTTTGAGTCTGAATGACAGGGTGAGATCTTCCCTTAAGAACCAAATGTTTCATTTGCATAATGATAAACTAGCCAATCACAAATGTGATTTATTCATAGGAAACCACTGCACGTTTCTATAGCATTTACTTTTTTGTAATGCTCACTAAATATATATTAGTGATATTTCATATACAAACATTCTTCCTATATTGCAATATTACTAGTCTTTTCTTTTTCATCTTAGGCCAAAACAAAAGATATAAGAGTTTGTTTCTTTTAATAACCATTTAAAAAGAAGATTTTGTTTGTCATCAGATGATAATGCTTTTACTAACAGAGCATATAAGTAACAACAATTGATTCATCAATATTCATAAAGTGTCCCAGTGGACTGAGAAACACAACAGAATTTATAATTTGACTAAAATGAGTTGTGTAATAATCAACTTAATACGATATTTAAACAGTATTTCTACTTTGTCATTGTGTGATGATGAGTTGTATTTTACACAGACATACAGGGGAAATACAAACCAATAAGAAATTTAAATCCAACTGGATCAGATGCCATTACATTAAACCAATGATCGTCAAATCCAGTCCTTGAGGGACGGTGTCCTGCAGCTTTTAGGTGTGTCTCTGCTTCAACACACTTGAGTCAAATAATGAGATCGTTAGCAGGACTCTAGACAACTGGACTACACTGAGGACGTGATTCAGGCATTTAATCCAGAAGAATTGGAACGGGCACAGATCTGAAAGTTGCAGGACACTGGCTTTAAAAGCCTGTATTTGAGGAGCTTTGCAGTAAATATTGTTTATTAATGTGTGGCTCAAAGCCCATTACTGTATACAATCATGCAATGATTAGTGTAAACACATGTTTGATAAATAATAATTATGAAAAAAAAAAAAATCAGGATGCAGCCTCAAGTTTTTAAATCCTCAGGGGTCCAAGAGCACTTGTACGTATGTTTTTTTGTTTTTTTTTTGTATATCTCTGCTGTCTGTGTCAGTGTGGCATTATGAAATACATGGGGAGCAGCAAATGACAGGGGCAGGCCAAAATCATTACAACCCAGGGGACAAAACAAAAAATAGGATGAGATAGTGATGTATATCAAGCCCTTTACACGATAATAGAGTGCAGATATGTTGCTTGTGCTATCTGTATTATTTTATATTTATATCAAATATGAATTACAAACAACATGCAGTATTTTACAACATAAAAAACTTAGACTAAACAAATGCTAGGAGGAAAGAGAAAATAATTTTAAGTCATAATTATTTCTGTTATAATTGTTTTCAAGTTTTATTCTGCTGTATACTTAAAACAATTGAATATTTTTAAAGTCCCTTACAATGAAAAGCTTTTCCATCTGATTCGTTTTGAAATAAGTGGTCTAAAAGCGCCTCATCTGGTTGAAAGGAAACTATCAAGGTGTTTTTGTACGGCTCTGCAGATGGTTTGTGTCACTGTGTCTCTCTGGCACAGTAATACACAG
>NW_015114085.1:12587-19375 GCF_001443285.1 Poecilia latipinna | reverse complement strand
TTTATGTTGATTGCTACATCAACTGGAGTCTGACATAGATGACTTCAGGTTTTTTTAAAGCTTGATTACTAGTTTTATTGATATTACAGGAGTTTCCAGGTTTTATTATTATTTATTATTAGTAGTGTTTTTTTCTGCAATAAAAGCAACATTTGTAAACAAATATAATTTACTTGAGGGTTCAATTTTAATATTACTATGAACTCAATATGTGAGAAGATCGGTCCCCAGCCCATCACAAGGCAACACAAGGAATAAGTAACCACTGATGTACACAGTGACAGATAAGGACAATATAATTGTTTCAATTAGGGGAAAACTTGAGCCCATAAAGATGATGAATGCATAGACCCAATGTGGTTGGTATGTAAACCCATGATTATGTTGCTATATGTAGGAACAACCACTGCACCACCATGCTGCCCTATGTAACACACATATTTGTTATTATTAATTAATAATTGCCACAGCCATATTTCTTAAAAGTGTTTTTATTCATGAAAGTGTCTGAAGAGAGAATTTTTCTTCATACCTTGTTGATTCCCCTAAAAATCCTCATCCTATGTGGATGTATAATAACATTTAATAATCAGTTTAATGTTTAGAGATGTCCACCTCATGAGCTCATTTCATGGCAAGTTTAATATGCATGGGATCTTTAGAAAGTAGAAAAGGATCTCCCTGACAAAATCTGAAATCTTTTCTACTTAGTTGCAAAGTAAGATGTGAATTATCCAAAAATGGCCAAACTCCACTGTCTTTATTTTGTCTCCCAGTTGAAACTGAACTAACATTTACCACCATATTTTGTCATTTCATTTCCTTAGTAGGAAAATACATTTTCTTACTAAGAGGTATGACACCTCTGCTACAAGAGTCAAACATAAGATGCTAAGATGAAAATGCCTTGAGGAAAAAGGATAAAAACTTTATTTTCTAAAAGAACTGTTTCATAAATTTAGACCCATATTAAAAATATATTTACACATTTGGCACAAGATTGGAAATGAGAAACAAAAACATTGTTGTTGAACCACCTGCTAGCAAAGCTGAGAAACAGGAAATCTCAAACCACAACATCATTTATAGTTTTATCATGATGATGGGTGTTTATATTCAGGCTAATGTCACTTCTACACTGTAAGGAGTTTTTGTGCAGCCTCTCTTCTCATATTAACCACAGTGTGCGTCTGGCACAGTAATACACAGCAGACTCCTCTGGTTTCATGGCAGACAGTCTCAGATCCACTGTTTTCTTATTTGTGTCTCTGGTGATTTCTATACGACTTCGGAGATTGCTGGCATAGTCTGTAGCTCCACTACTCCAAATTATCCCCATCCATTCCAGAGCTTTTCCTGCAGGTTGTCGGATCCAGCTTGTGTGATAGTTGGTTAGAGAATAAGAGACCTGACATCTGATGGTCAGAGTCTGACCTGGCTGCACAGTCGAAGAGGCTGGTTGTGTCAGCTGTTCACACTTCACACCTGTAGATGACAACAATACATTGATTAAAGTTTATCACCAAAATATGTGTGTGCCAGCATAATGTGAGTTTGTCGGTGAGACTCACAGGATGCAGCAGCCAGGAGCAGCAGCAGAGCTACAGAGATCATGTTGGTGTTGAAGATGATCCAATAAATGTGTCTGTTCCTCTATGACAGGCAGCATGAGACTCACTGTTTATAGCATTAGGGTCATTTGCATAACAACAGACCACACAGTCACAAATGAGTATATTTGCAATGCCATATTGGTAGAAACACATTTTTTGTTTAAATAAGATAAATCTACAGAACATACCTACAGCATGCATGGATTCGCAACTTTGTCATTTTTCACTGAGACGTTTGACAGAAACTACTTGATTAGAGTTCATGTATTGAGATTTTCTTCCCTTGTTATTATGTTCCAGTTTTTGTGATTTTCTGCATAATTGGCCAAATTAAAGATTGTCATGGCAACTTCTGCTTTCAAAAGAAATGATCTTTTAGGGACAAAAACAAAATAGCAAATATTGTCACTACATTACATGCTATTTATAAAATTAAAATGAGAAATAATAATATTTTCATAGAGTAGAAAAAAATATCAGTTTACCCATGTTTTAGTCCTAATGCATTCAGGTCTCACATGCATGTTTCAGTGGCACTAAATGTGCTGTGATGCTTTACTACAGAAGAAAATATATTGACAAGTAAGAAAGTAAGCAGACTGAAAGATGCACTTGCATTTATTTAACTGTAAAGATAAAATAAATATTATAAATTATATAATATTCAATATAATTTTTGAATATTATATTGTATTAAAAAACAATATAATATGTTTTTGAATACAATAATTAATATGAAAAATGCTGTGAAAGTAAAGAGGGATTTACAATTTTATGTATTTGGATTACTTGTTATGCTATCCAGGAGAGTTTTATTTTAATATAGTTTTATACATCAAATTAGAATTGAATTGTATGTCCACCAGAGAAGAGAGCATAAAGTACAATAAAGCAAAGCAAATATAAAAAAAAAAATCAACTAATACATTTCACATGTGTTAATAGAGAGGAAATAACACCAAAATATCTTAAGAAATAATAATAAAACCAAACCTTCTCCTATAAATTAGTAAAAATGCACTTATTCAGGTGTCAATGTTTTAGTACACCCCTGCAGTTGGTTGGTGTTGTTTTGCTTCTTACAGACTACGGTCAGCTAAAATGATTGTATATTGTGGGTGAAATTAAGTTTAAGAAAGATTTTTATTAAATTAATTAAAATTTTAAAGGAAAAAGTACATAAGTGAATGGAATTTTACACAAAACCCAAATTGAAATATATATTTTTAAAATATTTAAAATAAGTGTAAACTAGTTTCCAATACATTTGACGATGATCTTTGTTGTCTGTAGTGGCTTTTCTTTACTGTGACCAATGAACCAAATAAACATTTTACATGTGGGGTTTTTGTTCGGCTCTGCTGCTTGTTTGTGTCACAGTGACCCCCTGGCACAATAATACACAGCTGAGTCTTCAGGCTGCAGATTCTGTCCATTTAGAGTCAGTGTTTTACTGGAACCCTGTAAGGTCATGCTAAACATATTCTTCAGTGAATCTTTGTAGAATGTGTCATATCCAATATGTGCTCCACCAATCCACTCTAGTCCTTTTCCAACAGGTTGTCTGATCCAGTTTGTTCGATAGGTTCTGACAGAATACGAGACCCGGCAGGTAATGGTCAGACGCTGACCTGCCTGCACAGTTAAGGAGGCAGGCTGTATCAGTTGTTCATATTTCACATCTGTGGACAAAAAAATGTTACATTTTCAACTGTGAACCAAAAGTACAATTTCACTTTATTTTAAAGACTCACAAGATCCAGCAGCCAACAGAAGCAACAGCAGAGATAAAGAGAACATGTTGGTGTTGAAGTTGATCTGATGGGAGTTTCTTTTCTCCTGAATTTAACCTCAGCGGGATGAAAACACAGGAAGTTCAGTTTGCATAGAGGCAAATGCTGAAAGGCTTTCACAGTACAGATGATCAGCTTTATACTTGCTTTTGGGTGGAATTAAATGAAGGCCATTGTCTTGCATGAATTAGGTATATTTCATTTCTAAATCACCTGAATAGTTGAGTCTTCTTCTCAACAGGTAACCAAGTTCTGTGGTAGACTGACACTTTTATGTATAACACATGTGTTAAAGCTCATAACAAATCAGTATGAAATAATTTGAGTGCTACTTACATGAAAACAAATTACTTTTGTTTGAATACATTGTCAATAAAATCTGTTAAACAGAGATTTAATGAAACTTTTGGATTGTTTTTTGCTGCAACAAAAAGCCTACCCATATAGATGACAATCATCTTTTCCCTTCCCTTCTAATAGATTAAGATATCTTGACATATTCAAAAAATATGATTCAATCAAACCATGGTTTTTCTTTTTAACTTCCACTTCTTTAAAAGTCTAACAGTAATATGCTATTCACTTCAGCAAAAAAAAAAAAGTTAAATAGCTTCAATTAATAATTAAAGCCACAAAATTACAAAATAAAATTTGACAAAAAGAAAACTAGTCCAAAGGAAGCTGAACATTTATTTTGAGATGTGTTTATTACAGTGGCATTACTTTACAGACTGTGGGTTTTGGATGCACCAAAATAATTGATCTAGAAACAAAAATCCTGAATGATAAATCAGTTTAACCATCACAAGGAGGCAGAGGAGACATGAATGAGGACATGAGGTATGAGACTGAAGAATCAAACTGGAAGGAGGGAAGCAGAGTTTGGAAGAGTGAAAAAAATACAATAATTAAAACTTTGTTAGTTTGTTTATTTTTATCAAAGATTTTCTCTCTGATCCATTGTTAAACATTCTCTGAAAGCCAGTGGAATAGGAAAAACTATTTTTTTTTCTGTGAAACAAAATATTTTACAGAAAAAAGCTTGAAAAACAGGAAATCACAAACTACCATCAGCTTCTGTGTAGAGAGCTCATCACCTCTGTCTTCTGCTGTGTGAAGAGTTTTTGTACAGCCTCTGCAGGTACATTGATCACTGTGCGTCTCTGGCACAGTAATACACAGCAGAGTCCTCTGGCTTCAGGTTAGACAGTTTCAGATGCACCAGACTGTTGCTGTTTTCTCTGGTGATTTCTATACGTCCATCAACTCTGCTTGAATAAGCTGTGTTACTTCCATCATCTGAAATAGCTCCCATCCATTCCAGTGTTTTTCCTGCTGGTTGTCTGATCCAGTTCATTACATATCGACTGAAATCAAATCCAGATCCTCTGCAGGACAGACTCAGAACTTCCTGAGGCCTTTTCACCACTGAGGTGGAAGGAATGGACTCCATGGACTGGCTGCTAGAACCTGACAATAAACCAGGAATAAAAACACATTAATTACATATATGAAACATAAAAGTAGCAGATCTAGTAACAGCATGATGCAACCTACATGGCAGACAGATCACTGCCAGCAGAACAGACAGTCTGAACATCATCTTGATTGTAAAGGTGTGAATGAAGCTCGTCCCTTTAATGAAGAAGGCAGACACACAGTGGGAGGTCTGAAAGCTGACATTTGCATTAGTATTTCACTTAAAGAAGTCAATGTTTGTCAATTTTGTCTATACTGAAAAGGTTTTAGAAGATGCCAAGCTGCCTTTCAAATGGCTTTATAACTGAAATCATAGATTTATTGATCAGTTTGTTAAAAAGAATAATTTGAAGAAAGTTAATTATTGACAAAATATTTGTCAGATAAATATAACATAATTAGGTGAATTCTGAATTATACATATATTTTCATTTTTAGCACAATTAATACAATCCATAATTCCAGCAATAACTTTTTTTAAGATTCCTTATTCTTCTGTTAAGTAACATGCTGCTGTTTGGTTGATTGTATACTTGTTGCTGTAATAAAAATTCAAATGACAAAACTATATTCAGCCAAAATTTTAAAGTAAGATTCCATTGTTGTGTATCTTCACTGGTTAAGAGAATTGGCCTTGAATTTATTTGTGGTTTTAGAGCGCCTCCACTGGCGGCTTCATGTTATAGGGCTTACCCAAGGGGGAGAGTGCTTCATGTCGACTGAATTAGTGATATTTGCTTTTTTGTTGTTATAATACCAACACTGCCAGCAAAACTGCAGAAAAATGTTAACTCCAGCATGCTTCTGAGAATAGGCCTTGATCTTTTACTTATGGGTTTAGAGCGCCTCTTCTGGTGGCTTTATGCTATAGGGGTTCAGGTTCTGAGGGGTTTTTGTGCAGCTCTGTAGTTGTGTTGTGTCACTGTGGGGCTTCTAGCACAGTAATACACAGCAGAGTCCTGAGGATGTAGATTCTGTCCATTCAGGGTCACAGACAAGCTGGAAGAATCCACTGTAAAACTGAACTTGTTTGTTAAAGAATCTTTGTAGACTGGATCGCATCCTTGGCATGTGTAACCGATCCACTCCAGTCCTTTCCCAGCAGGTTGTCTGATCCAGTGAATGTGGAAGCTGCTGGGGTCATAAGAGACGTGACAGCTGATGGTCAGACGTTGACCTGGCTGCACAGTCACAGAGGCTGGCTGAATCGGCTGCTCACCTGTGGAGGAAACATTTAATATTCAGCTGTTAACCATCAGTGTGATGTGTGATGCCCATAACATTTGTGCCTTGAGCACCAAGGTTGGGAAACACTGGACTAAACACACCAGCCCAGATTGTAACACCACCACCAATGGCTCATCGGGTGACAACAGTGGCTGACGCATAGTGCTTTCCTTGAAGTCTCCCGGCACTGTTGGCGGCCATCATTTCCGCTCAGTGTGAACTGACTTTTACCAGACAACAGCCCTGAAATCCACCAGCCCCTTGTTTATCGTAAACGTTCCACCCTTTGGTGAACAGACTGACGCAGATGGCTGGTGGTGTGGTCAGATACCATCACAGGTCGTCGACCACTCAGATCATGAATATGTAACTGGTTTTCTATGACTTGACACTCAGGTGACTCTCATCACAGTGAAGCGGTCATCAGAGTTGGATGTGGCCAAAGGATGACACCTTCTATGGGTTTCTCTGACTCCTCCGGTTTCTCTGTATCTCGGTTTCAGCCTGCTGATAACGCTCTGTGACGCTCTAAGAACATCCTTGAAACCTCGCGATGTGAAGTGACTGTGTTCAGTGAGACAGGTCTTCGAACGCTTTTGCCTTTGAATAAAGAAACTTAAAGACAAAAAACCCCAAAAACTTAAAGACAAAAAACCCCAAAAACTTAAAGACAAAA
>NW_015114085.1:8100-10075 GCF_001443285.1 Poecilia latipinna | reverse complement strand
AAACTTAAAGACAAAAAACCCCAAAAACTTAAAGACAAAAAACCCCAAAAACTTAAAGACAAAGATTAATCTTTCTCTTATTATTGAAACAGATTCTCATTCTTTGATAAATTAAATTTCCATAACAATCTGTTTTTGTTTTTTTTCATCTCACTTGATTTCATTTCTGTTGTTTTTTTGCCTCAGCTGATTTTGTTTTCTTCTCACAAAAAAATGATTCAGACATTCAGTTACCACACAAAGCTTTCAGAATCGACTCATCTCTCTTTCTTTGGAAATAAAGCTCTTGGCGCTAACATGATAGAGGTTCCGCTTAAAGAAATGAAAGAGAAATAAAAGGATCTTACTTATACACTCGAAGTTAGATTCGCCCCACTGTGAAACACCATTCTTCTCCTCACACTTGATGAGGCTTGACGTTGTGGGTTTTCTCGTATAGCCTGGAATACACTTGTAGCGATACTTGCCCTCGAAGCATCCGTCTTCTTGTACAGTAAAGCTTTTTGGGGGAATCTTTGGACATGTGCAGTTGGCTGAAAATAAAAACACATTAAAATTTTTTAGCATTACTTCGCTACTGGCTGCATTTTAATTATCTCCTCTTTTTGTTCATTGCATAATTACGTCAAAAAGAAAGTTGCATGTTTCTTCAGTTCTATATTTACATATTATGACAAAGTCAAAATGATATAGAGTTTATCAAGAACAAATGCTTAGCTTAACTGGCCATCAGTAAGAGTGATCGCCTCTATAAAAGCAGGAGTTATAAGTGATAAGCTCACTGAAAAACAGTTTTCTTTTTAATCAACTTAAAAAAATTACTCAAATTTCTTATGGCTAATTCTATTAGTTTTGCTCAAGCTACAATTCTGATTTCAGGCTTATTAAAAACAGAATTATTAGCTGTAATAAATTAGAGCGATTTGTTATGTTCAAAGAAACTTTTTTTTCAGTGCGCAGTGGTGGAAATGATCATAACTTACCATTTTATTGATGTGATTTTTCTTGATGTATAACTTTTTTTTGTATATGTATTTTGAGTTGCATTAACTGAAGGTGCTACATAAATAAAGTAGCCTTTTTTTACAGTGGCAAGACTGAGACATCTTGCAAATCATAGTTGTTATCTTTGGAAAATCTTTGGCTTGTTTTTTTGTTTACTCGATCAGTGAAACCAATAATATCCTGAAATCGAATTTGATGCCATCTATCCGACAATCTAGGCCATCGGCAGGACAGTGACTCAAAACACAGCAGCAAAATCTATAACAAAATGTCTGAGGGTAAAATGTAGTGTGTCAAAGACTGAAGTAACACTTCAGACCTGAAAATCATCGAAATGATGCGAGACTGCAGGATGTTTGAAACAACAAAGAGTCGAATAAAATCGTTTTCTGACTGATAAAATCAAACAGAAACCAAGTGCTTTCAAGCTTCATCTTAAGCAGGTGCTTCTACAAACTGGCGAATCATAAGATCTTAGTTTTTACACATTTCTGTTTTGTGTGTGTGTGACAGCAGAAGTTCATATGTGTTGTATGTTTAAGATGAGAAATAAGTCATTTTATGAGTCAGTAAAAACCAGTTCGGACACAGAAACTATAAACTTTTTTTTTTTTTTTTTTTGCAACTGAAACTGACAGTTCTTCCTTTAAACTTTCTCTATACCACAGTTCATATCAAACCTGTATCTAGTTTTATATTGAAGATTAAATGTTTTCAGAGTACGTGGAATGTTATCTGGACATCTGCGTTTTTTTTTTTGTTGTTTTTTTTGTTTTTTACATTAAATGTTAAGCCAGCATGGAATCTTGGCTTAACATTAAGCCAACATTATGGACAGATGAAACCATTACTACCTTTAATGACGCAACTGACAAAGTGTAAGTCTTAATTTTAAAAAAACATTAATTTTAGAATTGACTATATTTAAATGTATATGCATATATATTCTGTATGGGTGACCTTTGTTCTA
>NW_015114085.1:1991-2995 GCF_001443285.1 Poecilia latipinna | reverse complement strand
AAAAAAAAAAAAAAAAAAAAAAAAAGAAAGAAAAAGAAGGTAGGTAAATATGAGGGTTAAATTTTACCCTTACCACCGCTGGAGAGACGCGTTGCTCCGAGAAGACACACCGTCACGGCCCAGACAATTCGATGAGGATCCATCTTGCAGCTGGGATGATTCTTGTAGGACCATCGTCAGCGAACAATCTCCATGCCTCCACGTCAGCCTGCTGTGGAGGCATTACTGTCACTTGCTGCGAAGGCCCGCCTTTAAAAATCACTCTGCCATATTTGTAGTTCGAAAAGCTTTGGAGGTGCTTCTCTGTAAATTAGATTACCATTACCATATATAATGATAACTATATATGGTAATTGTCTTTATATATTAAATATATATACTGATATGCATATGGTTCAAGGATAAGATAAGGTTGTATGGAAGAAAAACAAACATATACAATTATTGCTTTTATTGTATTAAGTCACTCTAGAAAAGACCAAAGTGCACGGTGGTCTAATGACGACATGATTTTCCAATGAAAGTACATTCATTTATTTTTTATCTGGAATCTCAAAAAGGGCAATGGCATAGAATTGAAGTTGCCATTAAAACTGGCATTTTGTGTCTAATTTGCAAAAAACAAGTCTAAAAATGTGCATAGCTGTGCATGTCGTTTATGTTTTTATTGTTGTGTATTATGTATTATGCGTTTTTGATTTATTGTTTTTATGTGGACCATTAGTCTGTTAAAAAATCAATCAATTATCACAGAAGGCAGCAGCAGCACTAGAGGGAGCAGAAGCAGCAGCAGGTTGAAAAGCACCGCCAAGTTTTCTTTTTTTTTGTTATTGTTGTTTTTTTCTTACTTTATGCACTTAAAAATATAATTTGAAACTCAAAAAAGAGATAGAGCTGAAAATTTGTTTTATCTAACGATTAGGTTATTGGAGTGGTTCTCATTAGTATTCAGGTGGAAGATGATGGTAAAAGCAGGACAATCAATTTTACCGTATTTTTAAAAT
>NW_015114085.1:0-1751 GCF_001443285.1 Poecilia latipinna | reverse complement strand
GGGTCTACTCTTTAATTATGTCTATGAACACCCCCCCCTCCCACCCCAGAAGGAAGTGACGTGAGGGTGAATTAGCACAAGCTCTAGCATATTTTTTGCTAGAGCTAAAAATATGCTCTAGCTAGCATAAGGTGGAAGTGAACACAACGTACAGTCGCTCTACCTGGTAGTAAATTTACGTAGCCGACTTTATAAAATCTACAAAGGTCAGCGTCTTTCCTGTCATGTGATTCTTTTCGATGGAGGTCTGCTCAACTAAAAGGGTTGTTTTTGAAGAGAGTTTTAGGAAAACTACAAAATCTCTGAGGACCTTTCAATCTCGTCAGCTGTTTTGAAATAGCTGTAAAACCATAACAGGTTGGGGAAAACTTGGATGCGGGATAGTTTTCGAATGATGAAAGCCTTCACAAGCGGACGAAAAAAAAAAAAGTAACGTGGAGCAGTTGTTTACACCCGAAACACCCGAAAACCGATCCCTCACGAGAGATCGTCAGTCTTAAGAGGTTAAGGGCCACATATCCTGCAGTTTTTAGATGTGCCACAGGTACAAAACACGGGAGTGAAATGGCTTAATTATCTCCTTCTTGTGTAGAGGCCTGCTAATGACCAAGTTATTCTATTCAGGTGTGGCACAGCAGAGGCACATCTAAAAGTTGCACGGCTGTGAACCTCCAGGACTGGAGTTTGACACCTGTGGTGTATATAATACATGGAGGCACTCTAATGTAATGCTGCAGTGCCTCCTCTGATCAGTTTACAATCTGTGTTTTCAGTCATTGAGGGGTTTTTGTAAAGGTCTGCTACTTGTTTGTATCACTGTGGCTCTCTGGCACAGTAATACACAGCAGAGTCTTCAGGCTGCATATTCTGTCCATTCAGAATGAGTGTTTTACTAGAATCATCTAAACCAATGCTGAACTTATTCTGTATTGCATCTTTGTAGTATGTTTTAGATCCAATTCGTGCACTACCAATCCACTCCAGTCCTTTCCCAGAGGTCTGTCTGAACCAGTATGTACGATAGCTGCTGACAGAAAACGAGACCTGGCAGGTAATGGTCAGTGGCTGACCTGGCTGCACAGTTAAGGAGGCTGACTGTGTCAGTTGTTCACACTTCACACCTGCACAGGGAAAATCACATCACCGGTTATGCAACAGTGAAGCAAAAGTCAATTTTAAATTTACTATTAAAAAATGAGCGAGACTCACAGGACCCAGCAGCCAACAGCAGCAGCAGAGCTACAGAGAACATGTTGGTGCTGAAGATGATCTGATGTGAGATTTTACTCTGCTGAATTTAACATCAAGAGATCCAGACTCAGGAAGTTCACTTTGCATAGAGGCGAATCCTCAAAGACTGTGACAGTACAGATCATCATTTCAACACGTGTTGTGATGTAAAGGCTAGTGTCTTGGAAGTGTAGATGTATTTCATCCAACACATCTGATACAAATAATCTTCTTAATCTTCTTCACAGTTCTTTCATTTCTATTAGTGATGTTAAAGCGTTTCAAAACATAAAAATAAGCATAATATAAGAGAACTGTTCACAAGTAAGTGAATTATATGTGTTCAAATGCATCCATAATAAAGTATGTCAGTACAGATTTTAAAAAAGACTTAGTATTAGTTTTTGTTGTTGTTGTTTGGTTTGTTGTTTGTTTGTTTTTTTGTTGAAACAAAAAAAAACCTGTTCAGTCTTTACAATGATCTCTTTGCCTTGTGATTGTTAGTTTGAAGTGCTTTGACA